>NC_083773.1:21169413-21411913 GCF_963514075.1 Conger conger | reverse complement strand
TTCTGAACTGAACATTCTAATGCTGATGTGGCAATCAGTACTGACGACCGTTTCAGACGGCGAACATTAGCTAACATTCGGCAACATGTTCACACTTTTTTTTATGTTGCAATGTAATATTTGTTCTTACCTTTAAAAAAAAACTTCCAGGCAAACAGCTAATCAGCTCACTAGCATTGTTACACCTAAGTTGCATCCATTTCTATTAAAAAGGCATTGGTGACTAACTAAATGGAATGGGCATTTAAAATCATTCAACAGAATCTGTTTGCTGCAAACATAGTTCAGGGTTAAATTTCTGAAAGCTGATCTGCTCCCCCCCCGCAGGCTGCGTCTGGCCAGGATGAACGAGGAAATGCGTGAGTCGGAGGGCCCCTTCGGACAGCCAGGTCACTACCCCATCAGCAGCCCCACAGAGCAGCAGTATAAGACCTGCATTCAGGAGTTCATCTGCCTTAACATAGACGAGTGCTAGAAGGCCCCCTCCTCTCCCCACTGTTGGGGAGGAGGAGTGGGGATTGGGTGGGGCTTGGGAGGGGTCTCAGCTTGTTGCCTAGTAACAAGGAGAATCCCTGCTGGGAATGTTGTTGTCAGAACTTAGGCAGTGACCTACAACATTCCCAACAGGAACCTAGCCCTGGCCCCTAGCTTTCCAAACCCATGTTGTTTTATATTTTGGGGGAAAGGGTAGGATTTGTCCCCACCGGTTTGTGTAATATAGCAGTCCGTGCTGTTCCTGCTGGACCACTCCAGCAATACAAGAGCAGCCATCTTCCCCAGGTTTTGAGACCACAACCAAACCCAAAATGGCAACCAGTGTCCACACAGGGGCTTGGCAGATGTGATGGATGGAGTCGTTGACGTTTATCTTGTTGTTATGCCTTGGCGTTAGCCTCAAAGGGTCACTGGTAATAGCTTGACTTTGAAGCGGCCTGACTACATGGTGTGACTGGGTATCACAGCTGGACTGGCGGTTTGGAGGTCAGCTCTGGTTGTGGGGTGACCTGTTGACCAAAGTAAGAGGTGTATTCCTGGGTCTTGGACATTTGGATATCACACGGCCTGGTATGAGTTTTGTAGGTGCAGATTTGGGATGGTAGGACCCTATGCGTGTGGGATCTCCCACTACATCTGTGTCGACAAAACACTCCCTGGTGTGCCGCAGTGAACTCATGCTAGCAGTGTCCATGTCAGGGAGGGCTTCACTGTGTTAGAATGCCTACCTGTACTGTTTTCAGCTTTCAGCTGGGGACACTGGGCCACAATACAAACAAATGAAAGCCATTTTAAAAGGAAAGCACCATTTTAAAAGGGACCAAACTCAGCCATTTGAGCCACCGTGAGTTTCAATCATTCGGTGCATTTTTTACAGTTAAATTTTTAACAAAATGTGACTTTTTAAACCAAGCTTCTGATACCGAGTGGCTCTTAACTCAGTGGTCCCTGACTTGGCTTATGCTGAGGGCGGTGGGTGGTGAGTGTGCGTTTGTGGTCTCAAAACCTGGGCATTCTCCATGGGCAACGGACCATCCCAGTGAGCAAAAGCCGGAATCTACACATCTAGAGGGGTGGAAATTTCGGTTGAGAGATGTTTTCATGTAAGCAGTCTTGGTTTACCCATATCTAGCTCAGGTTTTACCCAGATATTGCCTGGCTACTTGCTAGTCAGCGTTTCACCGACCACAGGAGCGTTCACTGGGGTGAGCTGAGCCTGCTTGCTCCTGTTGGCCGTCCGTGTCACTGGAAGATGTCAAATTCAGCGGCTCATTAAGAACCTGTCAGTGCTGTGGCAGGTTCACATGTGAGGCCAGATCACCTGATGGTTTTTCTCTCCCTCCGGAAAACCAGCACGTGGAGCCTGTTTAGCAGAAGACTGCTCTTTCTATTCAGTTTTTTTCTATGGTGTAAATGCAGTAGGGATTCTGCCTCTGTGCAGCCTGTGTTATCCTGCATGAGGTGATTTTTTGTGTTTCACGAGAGGAAGACGGGAGGGCGATGAAACGGTTTACTGTGATAAGAATATCGGAAGGGCTTCGGAGAATACACGACGAGTCAGTTATTCTTTATAAGTGTGTGTTCATACACAGTATACGCTGAAATAATGTCTTGAAAAGGACTATTTATTTGAAAAACATACTAGGATGTTCTTTAGACGATGTAAAAACAGAACTTTGTGCACTTTTCCTACCCACAGTATTTTAATTTCTTTTGATTTATTTTTGGAAATAGAGTATACGTAATTCTATATGTTTTTTTATTTATATGATTTTGTACAGAGGATTAGTGCAATGGTTATTTTAATACAGATCATCTGTATTACTTTAGCTTTCATTTTTTTTTATTACTTTTATTCTTTCAATTTTAATGAGATCATAGATTACTTTTTCACAGGATATTTTTCCTTTTATTACATTTCCGAGCATGTATACTAATTCATTTTATCAGCATTTCGGAACATTATTACATGCTCGTTTCTAGGAGACCAAACCACACCAGCCAACAGCTAAAATAATAAGGTACTGGGTTTTTTTGTTCTTTTTTTTAAAACAAAATTGCTATTTGAGAGATGCTATCCATTTTGAATTGAAAATTAAATAATAATGTTAATATGGTTTACATATTTGTATCTATATTTTTTAACCTCATGGGTTGCAGTCATATGATGTATTATGATTATGATAATGTTCATTCAAAGTGTTTGAATACTGCATGGGTCGACTTTGCCTGTGACTTTCTTAGCTCTGTCGATTTGTTCCCTTCTTAAATCTGTATGTGTGTGTGTGTGTGTGTGTGTGTCAATATTTGATATATTATACAATCCTCTGTAAGATCCTGGTACTGTGGTGCCAAACTTAAAGGATGGTGACGGTGTGTATTAAGGCACCAGAGGGAAGCCTCACAGTGTTTGGTTTGAATCAATGCAGGGCACAACCCCACCAGTCAGCTTCATTACAGACTCCTCTAAACTGCATGCTCTCTCACCCTTTAGCAGAGAGACAAAGCTCTCAGCATGTTTCTCAAGCTGGCTAAGATATCTGCCTCAAGTCATTTCCATTATAAAAGCACTCCTCTCCTACAGTATATTAGCCAGATAGCCTAGCCACTCAGTGGAAGTGCATGACTTCTGTTTACACTATATGTCAGTAAGTGGCTTCAGCTGCAGGTTTACTTTGTGACTTGGAATTGCTTTCATCTGTCTACCTTAGCAATTGATGTCATGGGTCTAACCTGAGGCTGTCGCAGTCAAATGTAGTTTGTGTGTTTTATTTTGACTTGTGCATAATGCAGTATCTGTGGCATAAGTGAAACTAAATTACACTTGCGAGGGTTATTACACAACTGGACTTGCCCTTGGTGTAATGTGATATTATTTTGTTTCCACCATTTTGGAATATAGTTATGTAATCGCATAGGAACTCACGTTATGCCTTTTTAACTGGGCATGTTTTGTTTTGGAGCATGGCCATGTTAAGCTTAGCTTTCCCCACACACATTTTGTGTCCCAACTGCCTGACTTTTCATTGGCATTCCAGATCTTTCTGACTTCACTTGAGTGGCAGAAATCAAGCGTATTGCTTTCTCATTGATTTCTGGAGAGGAGATGTGACTCAGCTTTTGTTATGGGAGGGACCAGACCCCTTCCAGAGCGTTGCCATGCAACGGCCAAGATACTTTCTGCAAAATGACTGTTTGGGAGAGGGTGTTGTACATACAGTAGAGGGCGTTACCTTGTAAATGAACAAATATTAACACTTTCATAAGGATTCATTTGTGCCAGCTTTTCTGTGCGCTGAAAATGTGAATTTGTAAGGCAGACAGAGATTCTTAGTGGAACATATATTAGTGTGTAGACAAGTTTATTAATGAACACATGGTGACTGGGAAGCTAAGAGCAGTATGTTGGCACTTCCCACTGGACCTAGGATGTTCACAGTTTCATATGAAAATGAAATACTTCAAGCTTACGTGAAATTGAGAGGAGCTATACAAACATTGATAGCATGGGTGAGGTGTGTGTGCCATGCCAGCAGATGTGCTACGTGTTGCGTGACTAGAAGTGCTGTAAATAAGCTGAATACGCATTTTAACGCTGACTGCCTGCTATTGAACATTCTGCTGTGACCCTCTTCCTGTAGCGTTTTTATTCCTGAGCTTCTGTTTCTCTCTTCCTACAATCTGTACAATCTTTTGAATGTTGTTAAAGATCGTCTTGTCAATCTTAAAATATTCTTGTATGATTTAAACTACTGCTGTCTTTTTAATTTATTTTTGTTGCCGTTTTTGTTTTTGAATTTTCCTATTGTCTTATGGAAACACTGAAAAATACTAAGAATAAAACGGAAAATCTGGATGAACTCCTAACCCGCCTACTCTGCTGCTTGTGCTTTATTCCTGCCTTAAACTGTAACTAACACATACCGTTCCCACAACGTTCCCGTAACGCTGTCGCAATCGTCTGACATTGGCGTGGCGGAAATGCTCTGAGAATGTTGTGTGCAAGCTGGGTCATGTCTGTAACACTCTAACGCTCTAACATTTCTGCTTTGCCAGTGCAGCTAACCACTTAACCTCTGGCCTGTGGTGTCTGACTGAGGTGGCTGGGGTACACACTAACACTCATGCAGGTCCTAGAGGCTTCCTCGGCAGTAGTAACATTACCCACAATGCAAACCATGAATGAATACGCTCAAACGGTCTTGAAATAGATAAGAATCTAATGAAAACACAAAATAACTTCTTTGATTCAGCTTTTTTCCATGTTCAATGATTTCTTCCTTCCAAGCTGTGATATTTCAGCCTTGTGTCCTAGGCGATGGCTATATTTACAATTTTCATTGAACATACTTTTATTGGGTTTGATTTATTATTTTATGCAGCTAAAATTTTGATGCCAGTCTCAACCAAACATGGGAAAGTGTGTAGGGGACTGGTTTGGCACTGTCCTGGGGACATGAGTGGGGGTCTGTTTGTAAGTGGTCAGCTCATATTAGCGTAATTAAATGTTGGCTGACATCGTTATCTCTATTGAATCGGTGCTGTTGAGCTAAATATAGAGAGAACACCTTATGCAAGTAAAAAAAACACAACCCATCAAAAACATTGATTTTAATCATTTATCTCTTCCTTGTTTCTGGTTATAAAAGAGCATGGAAATGCACTCCACTCCGCCCCTAGAGGATCACAGCCAAAGAAACTTTAGATCCAAGCTGATGAACCGTTAGCAAACCCTCTAATTAATTCTCCAAGTCCATATTATTCTTTTTCATTGTCCAGTTCACTGTGAAGCACTTTGCTGTTGTGAAGCGCACTATATGAATACAACTTATTTTTAGAATTATTTGTGAGCTTGATGGACTGACGCCACCCTCTTAGTGGAATAAAGCACTCTTTGGCCTCCTGGGTATGTTGGGCTGCAGTTGTATTGGCTAGACCGAATGAGGCAAACCTAGGGGCATTACTGCCCCAACCAGAAACCTGCCGGAGCAGTTCCTTTATTTAGTCATCACATCTGCTCTTCTTCCTCATTCTCCTCACACACATTTTCTGTTTTTCTTACGATAAAAAGGCTATCACACATCTGCTCCTCATGAAACTTCCCCCCACAGTACTTTCACGTTCAATTATGTCAAGCAGCAAAGCATACATTTTCTGATGACAGATGACGTGCAGTTAGGAGGAAGATTATCTTAGAGCACGTAGACGTGTTGATCTCAAATAAATCCTATATCATGTCTACATTAATTTATCATTTTCTGGTTTAGAAAATGGCCTAATTTGTATCTTACACTGCTTTGATTGTGAACATTATCTATCGTGTAATTGGGTAGTTACAGAAGCAATTCAGCTTAAATACAGCCCTAAAGGATAAATAAAAAAATGTATGCTCCACATCAACCCTGCATTACTGATATGTATACTGTATAATAATGTTGTATGGTTGCTACAATGCCACAGTAATGCTGTAGTAACAGTTACATTACATAATACTGGAGTAACAATATTACATTGTAGCTGGGATCAGCCTTGAGTGTTAGCCTTTCAACACTAAACCCCTTTGCTCAAATGGATTATTAAGGATCTATAATTAGGCCTGAACTATCCACAAGGGTGCAAAGTGGGTTAAACTGACTCTGTTGTTGCTTCCATAGATACGGATGTTGCCACGGTCACCAGGAAATTAAAGATGAAGGATTTTCGGGATAGAGTGAGTGAAGCATCATGGTCCTTATAACTGGGGTTTGTTTTTCTTCTGGTGTGGTGTTTCTATGGAGACGATCTCTTTCTCTTCCAACAGATCTTCCCCAGGTTTTTGGTACTCTTTCATATTTGAAAGGCCAATGGACAATAAATATATTAATATATGGCTTCCCCTAAATCATCATCCTGAATATCTTCTGATCTTGGCTCTTTTGTTTTTTGCAATCAAATTGTATATGATTTCAATAGATCAAAAAAGCAATGATATTCCACCTTATTGAGTTCTTGGCTCTGTTCTGAATCATTTGACTAAAGCTGATTAAATCTTGAGAAAAGGGACCCAATACTTTTAAATCATGCCATACACAATCATGGGCTCATTCGAGACATACCTGTACACATGCAGGTTGATTCATGTGGTTGGGTTGATTCATGTGATGCATTGCTTCTATAAATTCCCTAAAGTTCATACTGTTGTAGCAGTGAGCTCTAATTTAACTTCCACATAAACAAGTAATGCTAATCTGATGAATCGCATGATTACTCAATTGACTTCCCCCTGAGAAGTCAGTGGTAACTTTGACATATACCAGACAGTAGATCTGCATTGATTGTTTTAGTATAAGTGTTGGTTTCAAGTATACCAGAAACCAGAAATTACTACAAAATCACAGCCTAATCTTTTTGACCAATGAAATAGTTGCACTGCATTTCAATGAATCAATAAAATAAAGCAGACGTTATTTGATCATTTTACCCTCTTGAGTTTGGATTGATGTTAAACTGAATGATCCCAATACACTGACATATAGTTGGGCCCACTGCACTGGTTCAACCTGACGTAGAGTCATGTTGTTTCATTGTATTATTTGTGTATTTACATCTAAACTCTTTAGTCAAATGATGCACTCAGCTACAGAGTCAGTTAGAGCTGCCAGACTGGTGTGTGCTGTTCCTGATTCTCCTCACTCTATCCTGAAAAACCCTCCATTAAAAGCAATCAACAATTAACTATTGGTGTCCATTATATGCGTGAGATTTCCAATAATGTTGTCTTTTTGGAATTAATATTCAGCTCATAAATCACATCCACTGCAAAATCCCTGTTAATAAAAACAAATCAATATATTCGCATAAAATCTATTTCAGTTTTAAATCATTAAAATAAATAAGCATATTAAATTTGAATAAAGGCTAGTTCTTAAAGCCTTTAATTCCCCACTAAATTAACAGAGAATTGCAGAAATGTTGCTACTGTAGAAGATGTGATTGTATTTATTCATCAGTTATGTCATATAATGGACATCCAAATGATCAATGAAACTAATAAAATATTTGCTTTCCTCTGTACTGAAAAATAAATATTTGTCTTGTTAAATGCCTCAGCCAACTCCCAATATAATTCTCTCACAACATTCCAGTGGCATTGTGTAAATGATGGCACAATGCTGCAGATGTTGAGGGAATGCTACAGTACATTTGCTGGGCTTTTTGCTGTTTTGTTGGGACATTAATCCAGCTTTCTAGGACCTGATTGATTCCTTCTTCATTTCCTTTGGTTTCACTTAATATGAAGTTTCAGATTTACTCGGGTTTAAACTTTGTGCTAATCAATGGGATGTCTGATTGAAAAATGGGTTGAATGTGCACTGAAACATATGTATTTACTCATCTGCTGTTCCTGAGGCTAAAAGATTGAGGTCTGTGACATCCATAAGGCTGCATGGAAGCTCTATACAGTGTCTTATATCAGAGCCTACCAGTGGACCCGTCCCATGATGCCTGTCCCCCCTCCACCCCACCCCACTCTATTCCAGGGGACAGCACGTATGCCGACATCTTTAGGGAATTTTCTCACATGGCGTCACACAATCCCGAAAAGCTGAAGCGGAGGAGCAGGCACTTCCGACATTCCTTCAGGTAGCGCCTGCACGCCAGTAACTAGCCGGAAAACCGTCCGTGTACTTGAAGAGCGCCGTCGTCACTTTTCTGAGCTCCCCAATGCATCCCTTTTCCGGACATTCCCTGGATCATCAAACGGACGTCCTGTTGTGTAGAAAGAGGATGGGGGGGGGGGGGGGGGGAGATATGTGGTCCTCACAACTCATATTGTGCCTATTGTCTATAACAATACAAGGTGCCAGTGCATACCTAGTTGTTAATGTCAGGTGTGGTGTTTAAGGTCTTCAAAGCCTGTTTGATGGTGAATAGTTTTTAAGAGTTTTAAGAGTTTAAGAGTTGTACTCTGAATGATGAATAAAGATTATTTTATTTACCACTACCATCTTAACTGAAACATTACATTAGATTTTCTGAAAAGTTGGCGAGTTTGCTTTAGTAACTACTGAACTCACCAAACTGTAGAAAAAAAAGAAAAACGTGAAAAAAAAGATTGGCCTTAACTGTTTGTCAATGTTCATTGAATCCCAGCCTGAATCATTTTACTGAGTTTGGATCTGTAGGACCCCTCCCTTGTATATCACCTATTCCCCTTTCTTATTGTCATTACTTAAGGTTTGGTTTTGTTTTGCTTTTTTGTATCAGTGGAGGTTGTTGAGGACAATATGGTGAGCTGTATCATGCATTCTCAATCAGTTCTGTAGAGTGCAACTGACATTAGCCAAGTGCATCACCACTGATTAAGTCATTAACCAATACCATTGTTTTATTATGATTGCATTAAGTGCTAGATTAATGGATTCATAATGTGCCAAAAATTCCAGGGAAAAGACTTCAAGCATCAAAATGCTGGACATTGAAAGAACTGAATATTGGTATTTCTCTTTCCAAGATAAGCCTGCCTTTATATGTTTTAATAGTGAATAAAATGCCCACAATGGCCACAATGAATACCAACAGAAAAGAAAGATTTTCTGTGATTTTTTTAAATTTTTTTAATGAATGTTGTGATGCATGTTTGCCAGAATTACCTAAATTAATAACGTGCTGTAAATGGCCATTTCTCTTACAGAATGTGTCTTCAGGTCTTTCAACTCAGAAATACGTTTTATCTGTCTAAACCCTGGTGTCCTGATCGATGAGCAATTGCATTGATTTTCTTTAAAACTCAGCTTTTGGTTGTGTGTCTGAATGTGGAATTGAACTATGATGGATTTATTTGTAGATTGCATTAATTGAATACAGTTTATTTATAACTTGTTATAACATAAAACCTGAAATCATTATTCATGACAAATTGTGAAGCATTTTGGTAATGCTGTAGTAGTAAGATAGTAGATAAATTAGTTAGTAGATAAATATCGTTTTAAGTTTCTGAAGGCACATTTTCTATTGTGTAAACAAATAAATGCCAGGTTGTAGTATCCGTTTTTTTCATGCAGTAACAAATCATAATGCATTTCTGTTGCATGTTCTTTTTTTCCTTTGTAAAAACATTGGATGGTAAATGGCTATGCTGGTATAGTCTTATTCATTTTATTTCTGAGTAAGAACTGTGCAAAAACTATGTATGATATATAATAAAGTGAAAGCCTAATTATGTATATAAACATTTTAGACAAAAACACTAATATATCTCAAATTATTGCTGTTGTTTTTTGTTATGCAAATGTGGAGGCCTCTAAATGAGGCTTAATGGGATAAGAATAAAGAATTGTATACTGGTTTTTATATTAACTTTATTTATTTCCTATCAGTATTCTTACTCCTGAACAAAATTCTTACTTATTGCCTGACACCATATTTTTCCATTCTTGACATTTTAAATTCCCTTCCATGCATACTAAGGTGTGGTCCACAATAGTCCAGCCACAGCCATACTGAATGGTAGATGTGCCGAGACTTGGATTACTGTCCAATATAATTAGTGAAAACAAATCATTGTTACATCAAATGAGATTTCCTATCTAAACTAGCACAGCCCTACATTATTTTATTTGTTATGCTCAGGTATTAGTAGCGCTCAGTGTACTCGGTTGTCTAATTACTACTGTAAAATCAGGGTAGATGAACAAAACATAAGTCCTACATGAATAGCCATGATTTTTGGACTGCATCAAGTCTAATATTGCCTAATTGCCTACATCTAAAAAAATCCATCATAATACCAAACTAGTACCTATTGTTCATCAGCTTGCATCGGGATCGAAATATTTATCGATATGTCATCTGTGATGAGTCATAATTTATCATACATAATTTTACCAGCTGACCTCACAAGTAAAGCAATACAGAGACTATGTGGCTCGCTGGGCTCATTCTCTCTGCTTAATAATAAAGTAAGCCAGTGAAATTCTTGTGTTATTGGGCCAAATAAAACGTGTTACATTTTTCCTTCATATGCTGACATCATCTACGTCTTCCACATTGTTTCCATATGACTGCAGATCCAGAGGCACGCTCTGCTACCAACAGTGGGTAACCTGAAAGGGTCACAGGGTAACACGTTTTATTTGGCAGACATTCACATGTCACCCCCCTGCTCAGCAACCTCCTCTGGCTGCCTGTTATGGCTCGCATCAAATTTAAAACTTTGGTGCTCGCATACCAGGCAGTTAAGGGATCAGCCCCTGTATATATTCAATCCCTTATCAAGACCTATACAACAAGACCCCTCCGTTCTGCCACTTCGTGCCGTCTGGCGCCTCCCCCTCGCCACACCTGCACTTCACGCTCACGACTGCTGCCTGTCCTGGTCCCACGGTGGTGGAATGACCTCCCGGTGGATGTCAGAACGGCAGAGTCTCTGACCTCTTTCAAGCGCAGACTGAAGACTCATCTCTTCAGGCTACACCTTTCCCTCCCTAACTCACCACCATGATTAGCCTTAGATTGTAATGGCACTTATGTATAGATTGTATAGATATTGTTACTTGTATAGATATTGTTATATTCAGGGTATTCTAGCTGCCAACTGTGGTATGCTAGTTTGAAAGTTGATTGTACTCTTCAAGGGTTCTGTATGTTTACACTAGGACTCGGAACTGTACTGTCCTCTCAGGTCCTCTTAGCACTCATACTTGTGTTTGATTTGCACTTCATTGTACGTCGCTCTGGATAAGAGCGTCTGCTAAATGCCATGTAATGTAATGTAACATATTGGCTGGGAGGGAGGGGGGTTGCTGGTGATTGTCAGGAGCATTCATCAACAACAGTGCTCAAGAAAGAAACTGTAAATGTAAATTCGGAGCCATAGGTTTTGAGCCCCAAATTTCGTGTCTAGGAAACGACAGTAAGAAATACACGGATCTTCCTTTACAGAACCATTCCCACTAGTACAATTACTGTTGGCATAACAAAATATTATCTAGTCCCGTGACGTTTATTTGTGATCACTAGTTTAGAAGACACTGTGATGATTAAGCCGACGGTTGCAGAGTGATGGTTAGAATCTTGCTACACTGTATTATTTTGTACTCCATCTCGATTTACAATGAAATCACAGATTTGTTAAAAGCTGCTTACAATAATTATGTCGCAGTGTAAATAGGTTAATTGTATAGACAGAGAAATGCTGTTCTCGTATGTAGAGGCTGGCAGTGCCTTCTACTGGTCCCCTCGGAGGATAACACCAATTAGTCCACGAAACACACGTTACCTAAAGCAGAGATGAAATTGGAAGGAATAAAAATAGAATGCAAATAGGAAGCAAGTTATTTTGCAATGATAATAGCCTTCATGGGGTTGCAGACACTGAAACGTGAATCCCTAAAGAATACGCACTGCGTGGTCCGACAGGCTCCCAACCTTGCTACTCTGAACTCTTAACAATTATGTTGAACTAGCTAGGGAGTTCCGTTGAAGGAACTTAAGGTCCAAGAATGAGTGAAACAACGGTCGCTGAACAGTCCAGCCACATTCTGATGATCACAAACGCATTATATTTTAAAAAGCACAATCTGAGGTTCTTCTCTGTCTACCACAACAATTTGTATCACGGGACATGTAATCCGGAAACCGTGAGGCTAAACTCCTCCCAACCGCAGAGAAGCCATATTGAAATAGAAAGAGGACGAGCGTCGATGTATCACCATATCCCTGTTAAACTTACTGTCTGATTTTCATACTGCACTCAGTCAACAGACAGAAGGGCTCATCATCGCGCTAATCTACCAAGCCAATCATTTCACCAGAGGTGTCAAGAGGTAGCTATTTGGGCGTTATTCTGATCTTGCTTCTCTGTGTGGCGGTTCGCTTCTGTTTTCCCGGAGAATGCTAGCTAGCTAATGTTAGCTAATGACTGTTCTGCTGATATGTAGTGGCCTATACGGCTCACTGTTCCCGACATCTGGGAAGCGGGGCCCTCTTGGTCAATACTTTTAGCTGTAGATTCAGGTACGCTACGTGTCACATACCCTTGCCCTTAGATTACCAACGTTGGCTGAGACGCCTCAAAATAAATTGAAAAGCTAGATAGTTGCTTAGGCCTCTGTGTTTTAGCTACATAGGATTTCACAAACCTGTTCGCTAGCTAGGCTAGCTAGTCTCAGCCAGCCATCACACTTTAGGCTTTACCATGCAGTTGGTTAGCTAGCTAACTGTTAGCTAATGTCATTTATGAGGTCAACCAAAACTTAGATAGCTCAACAGCCGAGTTAGTTCTCTGGGACTGCAGTCAATTTTGAGTAGCTAACTAACTAGCTAATTAAATAACATGAACGTCACGCTAATACTGCAAGTTTACAAGGGCAGAGTCTTGACTGCTTGCCGCTTTACTAACGTTAGCAAGCGAGCTAACGAGAGATTTATGTACGGAGTAGCTATTTAAATAGGCAGCTAATATTTATTGGGCGAAGAGTTGAGCAGTGTTCTAAAGCTAATCGTGACTAACGTTAGCTAATTTTGCGAGTCTTGGGGTGGGGTAAACACTCCGCTATTATCTCACTATATATCGTCGTCTGAGCATTTTCTCCCCAGAAACATCTGTGGTAATTTTGTAATCAACTGCCTAAAATCAAACGCTAGCACGACATGCCTATATTCAACTTTCGCAAGGTAACGTTAGCTAACTTTGGCTATTATAGTTCAATTGTGGGCTTATGAAAATACTGCACTGCTGGACTAGCTAGCTAGTTAGCTATTTCTCTAGTTAGCTAGGCTAACAGTCTTGTGCGAGGCACCTGTTGAGCTCCGTAATATTGCTTGCTTCCTTGTTTTTAAAGCATTAACTCGCTTGCTGTGTTAATCGGTCTCAGTGACAACATGTATAATACCAGTTCGTTTGGCGATATTGCTGCCTGCAGTAGCTAACAGTTACCTAAAATTATGAACTTAGATTGATCGAGAGTCAGTTCAGCAGTGTAGTTATGACAAACCTGCTGCCACGGTAAAATCCTGTGATGTGCTAGTTCATGTCACACGTCTGCTTGTTTAAAAGCAGCGTGAAAAGGGGTGTGTGAAAGTCTTTTTGCGCCTTGTCTGTGATGCTGTTTTATGCACACTTAATGGAGGCCACGATTTTGTCTTTTCCTGGCTGTTCCCACATTTTCGAAACTGATCTGTGTAGTCGACCCACAGTATGATTTCAGAGGACATCCCTTCGACTTGTGCAGCATTACATACATTTGGTATAAGGAAAAGGTGAAATTTAAGCAGGTGGGATTAACAGTATAGACATTTGTATGGTAGTGTTGAGATTTTAGTCATTTTCTGTTGCAGATCGGGGACTCAAATGTCGTTACTTAGCCCCTCTTCTCTTTCCAGATGAGCAGCAACAGTAACAAGAGGGCACCAACCACAGCAACGCAAAGACTAAAGCAGGATTACCTGCGCATAAAGAAAGACCCTGTGCCTTATATTTGTGCAGAACCTCTTCCGTCCAATATTTTGGAATGGTAACGTATGGGCGTTTACATTTACCCTGTTTCCCAGTGAAGTCGTTCATATTGCTGAAACGCGACTTATTTTGTTCCAAGTCTTTGGTTGCTTGTGGGTTTCAGCTGTTCTCAACCAGCAACTGACCCCTGGTGACCAGAAGAAAAAGATTTCAGGACTTCCTTTAAACCTCTTTCTCAGTCTTGGGAAGGGAAGCTTAAGTGCATATCCAGTTAGATTTAGGCCTTTAGCAGATCCAGGTAGTCAGAGCAATTTGTGCGCTGCTTACTGTCTGTAGTATATTTGACATCTGTTTGTAAAAATGCATGTAGGACTGCAGGGCTGGTTTTGTTAGTTGGACATTGGACTAAGAGAATGACTGTCCGTATCCAATGTACAGATGAGAAATTGGTAATTAATGGGCTTGATTTTTGATGAGATTTTGAGAGAAAAATGAGATTTTTCGTAGGAATTAATGTTTTTATTTTTTCCACACTGATTACACTTATTTTGTCTGTCTAACGATTTTACACTTTTGCCATGAATTGAAATGTATACTGTTGAATACAATTAAAAACAGGCGTTAAAATTTCATTGAAATTGAAATTTGTAACATGTTTTGTACCCATTTACCGCTTTCTTTTGTGAATTCAGGTTGTATGTAAATTTTGGTGTAAAATTGATTTCGCAACAATTAATAGCAAATGTACTGAGCTGTTCTATGCGTGGACTTGAAAAATTGCAATATTATATTTTGATTAATATTACCACTACATGATGCATTGTCAATCATTTACTCTGTCCACATAAGCACTCATCCCTGTGTGGGATAGCAGATGCACTGGCATTGTTGGAAGTCTGTCTTCCCAGTGTGCGCAGGATGTAAGCATGATCTCCGTGGATGCTCCATTGGGATACCTGACACTTCCAAGTCTGGAACTGAGGACATGCTTTTTCTAAGAATTTTGTGAACAAAAACTATTAAGTATTTATGATAAAAAAATTTTTTTAAAACATCCGGGAATTAGGGTTTAATAATTGTTTAAAGATTAAGAATATATCTCTATCAATAGTATTAAAGGTGGAGCACACACAGAATGCTTAGTTTGAAAAACAAACGCATAAAAAAAACCTGGGAGATGAAATTTTCCTCCCCATGATAATTGCTCTATGATTCATAATGTGATGCTACTGCACTGTCCCTGATTAGGACAGTAGACAGAAAGCGTGGTGTGTTTGTGTGGACTGTAACTGAAGACACTTCGATGCACAGTGTCCTTTTCCTGGTTCATGCTGTTCTCTTTCTCCTGTCTCAGGCACTATGTTGTACGAGGTCCAGAGAAAACCCCCTATGAAGGTGAGTGCAGCATGCACTCTGCTTTGCTCTGTAAAACTGCACCACGCGCTGTGTACCAAGGCTCAAGTCTGCCTGTGTCATAATCCTGTTCCCATAAATCTTTGTGTTTTTAATTTGCTTTGAATTTATTGGTATTTGTATTCAGTGTGCACATCATTATCTATGCAGGAGTAATTTTCCTTCGCACAGTAAAATATGTATCTATTATAATTACTGTTATATAATAATATAACAGTAATTAATATGTTTGCATTGATATAAACCTATTTACATTCATTCTTTTTCAAGGTGGTTATTATCATGGAAAGCTCATTTTCCCACGGGAATTCCCCTTCAAGCCTCCTAGTATTTATATGATAACGCCAAACGGAAGATTTAAATGTAACACAAGGTAAGTGCGTCTGAACTTACCGGCTCGCTTTCACAACCTGGAAGAGCGAGGCAAGGTGTTGTAGGAATGCTGTGCCACGTCAGATAGATGATGCGTGAGGTTCTGAAGTTTGATGTTTGATCTTTGGGGTGACCGCTTTCTGCCCTGGCCCCAGGCTGTGTCTCTCCATCACGGACTTCCACCCGGACACGTGGAACCCCGCCTGGTCCGTGTCCACCATCCTCACAGGCCTGCTCAGCTTCATGGTGGAGAAAGGGCCCACCCTCGGCAGTATCGAAACCTCAGATTTTACAGTGAGTGTGCACTGAAAAATCCCAAAAAAAGCCTTCTAGTCTTATATTCACACTTTCTGTCGTTTTTCTTTTTTGCTAAATAAAACAAAACGATTGCCACTGACGTGAGACGGTATGACCCATTTCAGGATTTGCGAATGGGGTGCGACAATCACTTGTCCAATGAAAAGTAACTTAAAACAGACTAATTGTTTTGTACTTTATAGAAAGAAATTATATTTGAAAATACTTGACTAAAATACTGAGTCAGATTTTTTTGCTGTGTGGAGAATTCTGGACTGCTTTTGATTCAGATTTTACAGTGAGTATGGAGTTAAACTCAGGGCTGTGACACAGATTTGCTAGCTGGTCGGTGGGGCCAGTAGGGGAGGGGTGAGTAGCAAAGGGAGATGTTTGACAGATAGGCCCCTGAACCTGAGCCATATGGGAACTGGTCCATCATTGGCCAGCCTGTCCCTGTGACAGGAAGTGCTGTTTGCAGACAGCAAGGGGAGAGAGTCTTCAGACCTCTGGAAAATGGCCGCCTGTTTGTCACGTATGTCGGAGGAGAGCACGTGTGTTGTCTGTGCTCTCCCGAATTGACGGTTGAGGGTGTGATGAGCATTGTAGCAAGAACGTGATTGGCCATTCAAAACTAAGGGGCGGGAAAGGAGGGAAAGCATGTGGTTTAAGTACTAATCAAGATGGTGCAGGTTGTTTTTTGTTTTTTGCACCATAACCATTCTCTGCAAACTAGAGGCTGTTGTGTGTGAAAATCCTAGGAGGTCGCAGTTTCTGAGATACTCAGACCACCCTGTGTGGCACCCACAATCATTCACGGTCACGGTGCTGTTTTTCCACAAAACATGTTAGTGTGGTGTTGTTGTCGTGTAAGGTATATAATCCAAGTAAAATTGTTCTTTGTTGTACATATTTGGCAGAAAAATAGCCTGTACGTGTTTGGAAATGTGAATCTCTACATGGAATTCTTAAATATATTTGGCATATTTCTGCTGTGATTTATTTTCTGTACAGAAAAGACAACTAGCTGCCCAGAGCTTGGCTTTCAACTTGAAGGATAAAGTTTTCTGTGAGCTGTTTCCAGATGTTGTTGACGTAAGTATAATTCCTGACATGCAGCTGTCTTTCATGAATGTACCATGAAGTGGGCGTGTACATACCAGCCTGATGAAATACATTTTTCAACTGCCCGGAGTGTGTCTAAAAGCAAATCGCCTATGAAAGCAAGTTTGACTATTACCGCTGCCTTTCCTTAATCATGGCTCAAAATGTAATTTGAAATTATTAAGTGATCTTAAACCGGGTTTGGTATTTTGCCTGATTGATTGCCTCAAACAGTTTTTCAAGGAGAGTGACGCTATATTTGTATGCCTATCCAAAGATCAGTCCTTGAAATGTTGGAGTGTTCTTTACTTATGAGATATTCATTCAACAGATTAAGTTAATGCTTCAAAGGATTGCATTTGTCTGAATGTCAAGTATTTTGGATATGCACTCAATGAGCACTTTATTAGGTATTTATTATTCTTTTTTTTGTTTACTAATTATTTCACTTCTGCTGCTGTATCCACTTAGAAGTTTCACACGTTGTGTGTTTTGAGATGCTCTTTTGCATACTGTTGTAATGTGTGGTTATTTGCATTAATATCACCTTCCTGTCAGCTTTGGCCAGTCTGACCCTTCTCCTCTGACCTCTCATTAACAACATGTTTGCCCGCAGAACTGCTGCTCACTGAATGTTTTTTCTTTTTCACACCATCAACATTCTGTGCATTCATGTTGTGCATTCATGTTGTACATGAAAATCACAGGAGATCAGCACTTTCTGAGATACTCAAACCACCCTGTCTGGCACCAACAATCATTCCATGGTCAAAGTCACTTGGTTCTCATTTCTTCCCCATTCTGACATTTGGTTTGAACAACATCTGAACCATGCATTTTGTTGCTGCCACATGATTGGCTGATTAAATATTTGCATTAACAGGCTGGTGTACAGGTCTACCTAATAAAGTGCTCACTGAGTCTAGTTTACATTTCCACCATGTAGTAGATGCAGTTATGCAGACCCATGTTACAGGTTTTAGTATAGCATTGAAACATACAGCTTGAAACTGAAGAAGTTTAAATGTGCAGTTCAGCCCGAAAATGAAATTAAACTGTTTCCATTTACCCAGAGTACGATCTGTCCATCCTAATAGTTTCACTGAGATTTGGCAAGTTTTCTAGATTCTGTTCACCATCATGCAATGGACCTCTGCAAACCTTTATTTCAGTGCTGCCTAATGAGCTGAAAATGTACATTCCAAAAACTTGACAGCAACATCTCTTTCCAAATATAATCCAGTTCCAACTCAGGAACAGCCACAGAACTGAATTTGTGCACTATTTAATCGAGAACTACTTCTTCTAATAATACATATAAGAGTACATTTTATTTATATACCGCCCAAGGTCGCTTGACAGATTTAAAATGGTAAGCACAGCAAGTATAGTACATGCAGAAGGCAAACCGATACAATACTAAAAGTATGCCTTCTGTGTATAGCCCAGCAAATTAAAATTGACATTTACATTTTTGTCATTTGTCAGACGCTTTTAATGCAAAGCGACGTACAAGTGCATTGGTTCTTCCACAAGTTAAAGCATCACATCCATAACTAGTTTGGTGGGTGGACTAGCATGAAACGTGAGCGATGGTGACAGGGCTTTCCTGGAATAGGAGTGTTTGTTGTAGTTTCAATATAGCAACTTCTAAAAGCTTCAAAACTCCTAGTTGATATATTAATGGGTGTCATTTTTGCTGAACAACAAGTCCAATTGCACTAGACTTTGCTCTGATACGGACAGTTGGCGAACTTTGGGTACAAAAGTCGTTTGTGATTAATTGCTGTACAAATGAAGCTCTGTGGATGTTTTTGAGTAACTATGTACATGTTTGGTAAGGCAGGTTGCTCAAATGCGAATTCAGTCGCACAAAAATATTGGTATCCGGGTGAATGGCATCTCTCAGAAAAACTATCTGGACAGATAGACAGTACTCTGGGTAAGTGGATACTTTAATTTCATTTGTGGGTGAACAAGGTAATGTAGTACCTTGCTCAAGGGTACAATGGGAATTGGACCTACAGTACCTACAGTATTCCCAAACTGCTCTTACTCCATTGCCCCTTGTATAAGTGTGTGCGAGGCCAGGTTTTGGGCGCTGGCTGACGCGGTGTGTCCCGCTCCCTGCAGGAGATCAAACAGAAGCAGAAACTTCAGGAGGAGCTGAGCACCCGGCCCCAGGCCCTGCCCCTCCCGGACGTGGTGCCCGACGGGGAGGCCCATCACGCCCAGAACGGCATCCCCGCCCTCAACGGGCACGCGCCCCTGCCTGGCGGCGCGGGGCCCCACCCCGCCGGCCTCCAGCAGGCCAATCGCAATCACGGACTCCTGGGAGGAGCCTTAGCAAACTTGTTCGTCATCGTGGGCTTTGCGGCCTTCGCCTACACGGTGAAGTACGTCCTGCGGAGCATAGCGCAGGAATGAGGGGCCTGAGAGCGGGGAGGGGAGGGGTGGGGGGACTGGGGGAATGAGGGGCCCGAGAGAGCGGGGAGGGGAGGGGTGGGGGGACTGGGGTCCTGTTCTTCCCAAACAGAAAGATGCAGAATTAGCCCAAACCACAACGGAAGGGGTGGAACCGAGGAGGAGGGTGAGAGGGTGGGGTGCCATCTGTGGAGCGGGGGTTAACTCGCGATTGGGCGAGAGCAGCGGCGATTCAAATAACGGCAGTTTGGCTCATGGGTTTTATAAAGACCTCTGATCTGTCACCTGGGTAACTGGTGCAGATTGCTTGGATCCGTCTCGCCCTCAAGCGAATGAAACCGTCAAACCTTCATCACTCTGCAGCCTTGGTACGTTTAAATGTTTGTACATACCTGCGCCACACAACGTTGGCCTAACAGTTATTTTGATAGAACGGAGCCTTGATAACACGTAAAATCACCACACCCTAAACTGCCAGATCACTCGTACCATAATTTTTATATCGCCGGGCTGTTGAGAGGGTTCTCAGACAGTGAGTGTGCTGTGGAGGGTGGGTGGGGTCTGAATTGTTCTTTGAAAAAAATAAAAGAAAGAAAAGTGGAAGGTTAAAGTTAGTCCTTGCAGGTGAAGTTCCAGAGTGCTCATTTGCTCTGTGGATCATTTGGAGGATACCAGACCCCCCCCCCCCTCACAGAAAAGCTGGTCTTGACAAATGTTTATACAACTACAGAACATCCAGGAGACAAATTAATCACTTCCTTAAATCATAAAAAACATCCCTAAAATACAGAAACGTCATAAAATCAAAGTGTTAAATTTGAAGTAAAAAACTAAAAGAATATCCGTAAGATAGGGTACTTGTCAAAGGCACTTAAACTTAACAGTACAACATTTAGATCACCATTTTCACAATATGATTCCATTTCTCTGAATACTTTATTTTGCATTAGGTAAGGATGCCTAAATATACATTATTGTTCAAGCGTTTAAAGTTGTGCAATATTCTTCAGTGGTTTCAAATAAACAATGTGATTTCCCTGTTTTAATTTGTATTATATTGTATCATAATGTTTTTGTTTATATCATAGTTTATTTGCTTCTCCCTCCCCCGGTGTAGTTTTTAGTGGAACCGAAGGGGAAGAACCTCGGCCATGTTCAAACTGTTGAGCAGTCACTGCAGAGATACGGTTGTGAAATAAAGGTGCCGGCCCAGGACCTAATGTGTCCAGATGGCTCTAACGGGCACTAAAATGGCGGCACTAGTGTCATGGCTTCAGACAGTGTAGTGTATGGCAGATACACACCTGTTCACACACGCATCCTGGTTACGGTCGTCAGTACAGAATATGGCTGTCAGCCCAGCTGGCTTGTTTCTGTGTTTTGTGGGTGGGGATGAGCCAGTGTGTTTGGGATCAATGCCTGTGTACAGTACAGTGATCCTGATTAATATCAGTTTAGCTTGGCAGCTAAAATCCGCAAACTTCCCATCGAAGTGCTGTACAGAGTGGCTCGAGGCTTTGTTTTGTACGTTTTGAGTAAGTGATGATCATGACATCCTAATAGAGTTTGGGTGGATGAGTAAATATAGGGGAGGGCTGGAAATTTGAATTTTTGTGTTAATAAAATGTCTGAAATAAATTCATGTCTCATACTTGACAGTTGCTTTGAATCACTGAATCCTCCCCCACAGAAAGAGGCCCTTGTTGTGGGGGGAATATGCTTGGGTGCTTCATTTTTCCTACTGGTGTGACTGAGCAAGGCGTGGGGGTGCTTCAGTCTGGACCCCCCAAGAGCTACTTCCATTCCACCCTGATGAAGATGAAGTTACACCTTTTCTTTGGTTTGTGAGGATTTAAAAACAGAAATAAAACGAGAGGCTATCTGGTAACCATGCACACTTCCACTACAACCTCTGAAAATGGTCATTTTGTCCTGTCACACTGGAGCTTTTGTTTTTTGTTTTGAGTAAACTGCAGGTGAGGGGAGATGGGGACGAAATGTATTGAAAATATTTTGTAAGATAAAAACTTTGATAAATGAATTGCTCTAATTTAAGGGCGAAGCAGCATAGTGGTTTAACTAGTTTTAACAGGCTGTTTAAGTCTTTATTGAACCCATGAGCCATGCTGTATTTCCCCCTCGGGAGAGTAGTGACCAATTTGTGACCAGTTTAAATCTCCCAAAACATTAGGGTCGGCTGAACTAACCAGTATCACATTGTACATTATAGGTTCCAGTCATGAGTATTTTGGACAACATTCATGTATTTATCTTTTTCTTTTCTTTTTTATTCTCTTGAGGTGTGCTCTGTTCTATTTATAATTGCTCCTAATTTGCAGTCGTATATATGCCTACGATTCTGTTGTACTGTACAGTCTTCTTTAAACAATTGAGGGTAATTTTTATTTTGGTCATTCGAGCACCATTACACTAAAGCATTAATGATAGGACTTGGTACATGAGATGCAGAGAGGTGACGTGTGATTTCTGGCTTCTGTATCTGGTGTGTGTGAATATGTATGTTTTCATAGTTCATTAAATACCCTGTGCAGCAGGGCATTTTAGAAAATTAATTTACCAAAAGGGTCCAAGGGATTCTTTAAAAAACTGATGGTAATTCTGCCATTGAAGGTAAAAACCCCGAAAATCTATCAAAAAGTCAATCTGAACAATCCTAACGGTCAAGAGAGGAATTGCATCAACAAACACCCTTAAACCACGTTTTCCCCTCCCCCTTCTCTGTGAAGACACTGATGTTGAAGCGCCATTGGCTGTGGCAATTAGAACCAATTTTCAACCAATGAGCTTGAATTATTGTACAGCTATCCAATGTCTTGGTACAGTGTCGGTGCGTGAACTGAATATATTCATTCATTCATTATCCTAACCCGCTTATCCTAATGTATATATTGAAACCCGAATTTAAGGAATATAAACACAGGCAGAGGGTGAGTCAACATGTCAGTGAGCCTTTTTCAATGATAGGGAGCAATTTAGTGATGTAATGGTCTTGTAACAATGTTTTAACACAAAAATCTCCTATTGTACCTTTAAGACCTTATGTCTATTCCTTTTTTACTGAAGACGAAAATGACACTTGTCAAGCAAACGGTGGCTTATAACATACAACATAATAGCTTGAGAGAAAAAAAGATTTTGGGCTGGTTTCACAGACATATTACGCTTAGTCCTGGACTAAATAGAGTTTTCTATGGAGAATATCCATTCAAAATTGAATTTGGTCTAGGACTAGGCTTAACCGGTGTCTGTGAACCATTACAAGACTAAAATACTTGAGCTGTGACCACTGCAAAAATGTTGGTCTTAACAGGATGTGGCTCGAGGGCTGTGCACCCCTGTGTGATCCTGGGAGAAACCGAGGCCTGCATGTTTTTCACAGCAACGCCAGTGCTCACACGATGCCTCTGCCCCACACAGGTCCTGGAGGGTTTCAATCCATTCCCAATTTAGCGCACCTGGGCGATATTTCAGGGAGGATTGCCGGGTTAGCAGGATAACTGCAGTTTAGAACCCAGGACAGCCCCGTTTACTTTGGGAGGGTTCTGTTTTTGATTCGTGAAACGGGGCCCTGAGTCTACTAGTTAGCAGCTCAACAAAACCTTGCTGCTGAATGAGCTGTGCTTTTTATTAGCGTTGGAGTGAAAACCTACTGGACTGTAGATGTCCAGCACTGGACTCATTCAAGACGTTGCACCATCTCTTTTGGTATAAAAAATGGAAAAGTTTTGGATTAGTATATTTGGAATATTTGATTTGCCTAATTTTTCCACCTTTATGATTTGGAATAAAATATTTTCTGATGCTGAAAATAGGACGAGAAACAAACAGTAAATGATATAGCATAATTATTCATATACTTAGCAAGGTGAAAAGACATTTTTCAATGAGACAGCCAACATATAAAAAGGATTACATTGCATTTATTGAACAGTGATAGTGAGGGGTGAGGGCTTGTCTTATTACAAAATACAACGTATCCTCATATTGTGGAGTAATACATGGCCTATTAATTTACCCAAACACTAAAATATATTTTACAGAGAATTTGCCGCAGTTGCATTGAATTACCATGGCATGTAAGAAACAAACTTTTAAAGTCTCGCCAAAACAAGTTTGCACAAGTCTAATTGTCTAAACGAGGGTGACTGTAAGTGAATACATTTCTTTTTTAGTTTCTCTACCCACTGACAGCATTTCCTACTGTATCTATACCTGTAACGTGTCTTACAGTTAAACAAATATGCTAATATTGTCATATTCATAACGCCTGTGCATTTTCAGGTACCACTCACTCAGTGTAAAAATACCCGCTCCAATGCCTACTTTGTGCATTTAACATTTAAGTTCACAAACATCACCAGTCTACTCTAAGTTGCTTTTAATCCATTCATTTCCTCCAGTTGTCAGCTAAAGCACTGATCTTGACACTAGAAACAATGTTTTTTTTTGTTTTTTTTGTACAGTACTTTTCATAAACCCAGGGGTTAACTAACACTATATAGGGAAACTGCAGTCAGGGAGTTACATTAAGAACGCGCACGCACACACACACACGCACACACACACAAAGCCATCGGAGATACGTGCTTGGATTAACAAGCTAAAACGTAGGTACAGATCAGGTGACCAGTTTCCTGGGATGATTGTTGACGAGACTCAAGACGTGGCAAACAAAGAGACGAGTTTAAAATAAAAACACGGCGGATTACGATGGCACTCAGGACAGCAGAACCCCTCGTTTTGTCAGTATGTGAACGCAATGCAGTGTGACATTAGTGTGCTCGCAAAAACAAAACACGGCCAATTCAAAAACCAGGTGTGCGTGTTGGTCAGAATTCGCCTTAAAGTCATGTAGGCATTTCTATCGCAATGTTTTAAAAATCAAATGGCAAAAAATGTGCTGTATTTTACATTGCCATCAAAGAGGAATAACAATATTAAAAACCCAGGTTAAAAACATGAATAAAAAAATGAAAATATTAAAATAACATCAAGGCTAAAAATGAGTTTAGAAGGACATGAAATGTACGAAGCACAATGGATTCAGTTGAGATTATAGGCTGTAGTCTACAATGCGCCTCTAGAATGGCTTCAGCAGACTGCACAGTATGTAGGTTTCATTTGGTGTGGCCAGGCAAGTTTGTGCCCCTGTGGGTAGAGCTCACAGATAGGGGGACTGTGTAAGTTAGTGCCCCTGTGTGTGGAGCTCACAGATAGGGGCACTGTGTAAGTTAGTGCCCCTGTGTATGGAGTTCACAGATAGGGGCACTGTGTAAGTTAGTGCCCCTGTGTATGGAGCTCACAGATGGGGGTACTGTGTGAGTTAGTGCCCCTGTGTATGGAGCTCACAGATAGGGGTACTGTGTAAGTTAGTGCCCCTGTGTATGGAGCTCACAGATAGGGGGACTGTGTAAGTTAGTGCCCCTGTGTATGGAGCTCACAGATAGGGGGACTGTGTAAGTTAGTGCCCCTGTGGGTAGAGCTCACAGATAGGGGTACTGGTTGAGTTTCCTGGGGCTGAGCTGGTAGCCGCTGTAGGGGGCGTTAGCCCGGGTGGTGGAGGTGATGTAGGGCTGGCTGGAGAACTGGTGCTGGTACTGGGGGGGCAGGCCGTGTCCCACCCCCACCCCCACCCCCACCCCCAGGCCCACCGGGTCCTTCCGGAGGACGGCGGCGGCAGCGTAGGGGCCCGCTCCGTGGCGGGAGGAGGAGCCGGGCCCCTGGGAGAGCAGCTGGTCCACAGCCTGGGAGGCGGAGGCGAGGGCGGCGGACGCTGGGTAGGTGTACAGGCTGGGCGCAGAGCTGAACAGCGGCGCCTCCTGCAGGCGGTAGCGGGAGTGAGCCGAGACGGGGGGGTAGGTCTGCTGCCGGCGGGACGAGCCGCTGCCCGTGTGATCCTGGGAGGACGACACAGGGGGCTGCACCTGACGGGGAAACATCGGCCATGACCACAGAGAACCTGCACCGGGCCTCACACAACATGGGGGAAAAAACTACTAAAAAAACTGGACTTCCTGATTATCGGTTCACGCTGGCGTTTGTGCAACAAATAAGACAAATAGCTAAGCAGGTTCAGCCCCAAGATAAATAGACTTAGCCTGAATTTTAACACTAGCTAACCAACGGTTGCAGGCTAGCTGCTAGCGCATAACCTGGAGAAACACGATCATACTGGACTGCAAGTCCACCAGGATAAGAGCCGTCTGCTAAAGTGTAGTATATGTGAATATGTTGTGTGTAAGCCAGGGCCCTTCTCTAAGGCCCAGATGTGTTGATTACCTGGCTCAGGTTGAGCGGCTGCGATCGACTCGGCGCTGCTCGATGGTTGCGCTCTCCGCCAGCCCCCACCCCACAGGACTGCTGTACCGCCATCTTCTTGGGCTTGCTGCAGACGCTCTGAGGTTGCCCTGGAAACCCCACAAGGAAACACAGCTTCAGAGAACAAGTACAGTATACGCTGGAAATCTGCAAAAAGTATGAGCTATCAGAACTAGGGAAATGTAGGGCAGTCTTCAACAGACAAGAGACTCATTCACTCAGCTGAATCTTGTGAGTGGTAATAAGATAATTATATCAGAAGAAAATAAAGGAACAAAATATCAAAGCCTCTAAATAGAAGCATTCACACATTGAACACTTCAACACAGTACTACGGCTGCTAAATTGGATTAAGACACAGATTACTCAATTTGAACTCTGGATCAACTGTTCCAGTGCAGACAGAGGCCTCTCTATTCAGTAGAATCACAGTGAGTCATGTCCCTTTTTTGTAAGTAACTAATGTAAGGATAACACGCACCCTTATTCCACTATGAGGAATAACAGAGTGTGTTCTTTTCGATTCGGAGTAGAATGGGCAACATTTATGAACAGGCATATAAAAGGTCTTCCTCTGGCACGGCAGGTCCCCTGTTCCTCATGATAATGAAAGAGTGGAAGCGATGGATGAACAGAGGAGAGGAGATGCATGAGAATGGATGGCCTGTAGAAGGTGGAGAAGGTGCTTGACTGGGACCTTTGGTGGAGGTTGGTGTAGGCAGTGTAGCCACAGTAAGCTCAGTGTAGCTGTTGAGCAAGGCCCTTAACCCCACATTATCCCTGGGGGAATAATAGTCAACGCTAAAAGGTACAATTGGTAAGATTTTTGTGTTAAGGCCATTGTAAATCCCTTTCTATCATTGAAAAAGGCTCACTGAAATGTTGACTCACCCTCTGCCTGTGTTTATAGTCCTTAAATTTGGGTTACAAAGTATACTGTCGACGCACCAACAATCTCTACCAAAACACTGTTAATAATTCAAGCTCATTGGTTGAAAATTGGTTCTAATTGCTGAAATGTAGTGACCTAGTGGCGAATGTGATAAAATGTGAATATGATGCTTTGGACAGAAGCACCAGTGAAATAACGAGCGTAATGTAAACGGATGGAAGATGGCGCTGTTTGGCGAGCTCCCCGGGGGGCCCCACAGACCTGCTCGCGTGGCGGGTTTGGCCGCAGCGCCCTCTCCTGGCTGGCTCTTGACGGACGGGACGATGATGGCGAGGGACTTGGAGAAGTGTGCGGCGGACTGGGCGAAGGTGGGCAGGCGTTTGGGGCTGAGGGGGCTGGCGGTGGAGGAGTCCGAGTCCTGGGAGTCGTGCACCGTCACACAGCTGATCACGTTGGGCCGCTGGCTCGCCTGGCAGCTGGGTGGGGAACAGGAGCTGCCGTCAGTCTGGTGCGCACGCTCACACACCCCCTACCGTCCACCCTCTGCCCCCAAAACAGGTTCTGAGGGCTTTAAGCCTTTCACTCCCAAGCCCAGTATGAAGTGGCTCCATCCAAATAACAAGGGGCTTTGGCTTTGGTTGAGAATTTAGTAGGATTTTAATTGGGGCTCAAAACAATAGTATCGGAGTCATTGGTTGAGTTATAAGGCTGAGAGAGAGTAGCATATGGCACTCTTGGGACTGAAAGGGTTAATGGCAGCTGAGTTCTCAGAGACATTCTGTCCCATCTTTCTGAATACTTCACATTTTTTTATTTATTTGTGTGGCGCTGTCAAATAGATGCTTTACAGAGAAACACAAGGGCAGGCACCAGACCTGAACCCACACAGCAAGCTCAAGAGGTGAAGCACACTTCACTTTTACCTAAAAAACAGAGAGAAAATGCTCAACTGACAAACCAACGTTTTACCTAGCAGCCCCACGGTTAGGCATTAACACAGCTCAGGATGAGGCTGTGTTTAATGGAAGTGTAGGAGTACAACAAGTTTAACTGCTGTCTCTGCTGACTCTGAAAGGCTTACGTTGCACCAGAAGGACAGGAAGTGACCTCACCTGGCAGGGTGGAACTTCCTCTCATCCTCGTCGTCGCTGTCGCTGTGGATGGTGATGATGCTGACGGCCGGGCTGGGCGTGTCGGAGATGACGATTGGCTGAGAGAGCGCGGCTGAGTAGGCGGGGGAGTTGAGCAGGGGGCTGTTGTGAGTCACAGGAACTGAAGGCTCCAGACGAGAGGCGGCCCTGCAGCGCAGAGAAAGGGCGTCAACGATGACGAGCGATTCACGATGAGCAATTCACACCAGAAACTGTGCAACAACAAAACATCAATTCCACAGAAATCCAACACAGGAAATGCATGACTTTCTAAACCGTAGGTGCCAATGAAGGTGCAATTTTCTTGCCACTAGGTTGCATTGCGTTTCTGCCCCTGACATTCATGAGGCAATGATAAAGCAGACAGGATGAGGGGAATGTGTAGTAGCGGAAGTGCATCTTCACTTTAGATCTTTTCTGAAGCGCCTTGAGATTATTCTAAAATTAGAATCTAAATGAAAGGTGCATACTAAATGTGGCGACATGGCTCAGGCAGTAAGAGCAGTCGTCTGGCAGTCGGAGGGTTGCCGGTTCGATCCCCCGCCCGGGCTGTGTCGAATTGTCCCTGTGCAAGACACCTAACCCCTAAATGCTCCTGACGAGCTGGTCGCCACCTTGCATGGCAGCCAATCGCAGTTTGGTGTGTGAGTGTGTGAGTGTGTGTATGATTGGGTGAATGTGAAGCATCAATTGTACAGCGCTTTGGATAAAGGCGCTATATAAATGCCAACCATTTACCAGTATTTCATTACATTACAGTTGATTAGACTAAGCAGGGGCCAATCCCCCATCTGGGGTAAAGGGCCCAACAGCTGCACTGATGTTACTGTGGCCACACTGGGGCTTGACCTTAACCACTGGGCTATAGGTCCCCCAATAACTCCAACCCCGCGGGGTGCTGCGCTACCTGGTGCGGCTGTCTCCGTGCCGGGCCTTGGACCTCTTCCCCAATGTGCTGCTCTGCTGGGGCCTCACCGCGTGGGCTACCCCCATGTTTAAGGGCTGGGCCGAGGCCAGGGACATGGGGCCCCCCAGGACCGAGGGCTGCTGCATGACCCCGCTGTACTGGCCCCCGTGGGGCCCCCTGCTGAGAGACCGCCATTATTTTAATTTGATTTTTTACACGTTTTTCAACACAGTGATATGCAACATTTTAGATTCAGGTCTGCATGCATCATACAACCACCTAAATTCATTTTGAGAACAGGATAGGGCAACCAAACACTGTTTCAGTGACAAGATAGACAATAGAGGCATATTCTAGCCCCCTTTCACCCACCTCCAGTTGGGAATCTGCTGGGCGGAGCCGTCGGAGAGGAGCGCCCCCATTGGTGATTCGGGGATGACGGGTGGGGCGGGGTTGTGGATGGCCACGCCCGGCATCTGCTGCCAGGTGGAAGGTATGAGGATCTGCTGGGTCCCTGCGGGCCAGGCCTGCTAGAGAGAGCCACACAAAACACAGCCGCGTCACCCTCCGCTGCCCTTCCCAAAACAAGCCCTTCCCAAAACATGCCATTCCAGGTCTTTGTGCCAGGGTCTGTAAGGTCAGCAGAGGTGCTCACAGGTCCCTATGAGCAGGGCTGGCATGAGAGATTTGGTTATGCAGGTGCATTATGGGTCAGTAGAAGCACGGGTGTAGGTGTAGTGGACTTTGCATGCAGTGCAACACCAAGAACAGAGTAACGGCTGGTAGCCTCTCATCTCCCCTAGTAGTCTAGCACATGACCCCGCTAGGCTAGCGCAGTAATGCATGTCCTCACTGCCTCAAAGTAAAACGCATGGGAGGGAATTGCAGCAGCACGTCTCAAGTTATTACAGTGGAACGAGTGTCTGTACGGGACGAACAGCTGCTACGAGCCCGTTCGGTTCGCCCAGGGTGAAAGCTCAACAAGGTTGAGCGGCAGTGTAGTATAACTGTTAGCGACATGGACTCGCTGCTCGAAGGCTGTAGGTTTGATTAGCTGGGGCACTGCCATTGTATCCTTGAGCGAGGGACTTCAGTAAATCTGTATAAATGCTTCCTAAGCATTCCAAGTCAGAGCATCTGCTAGATTAAATGTCTACATTTATTTATTGATTTACTGCAACTCACAACAGCTTGCCTTTGTATTACTGTAGGACAGTGGTCATCAACCCTGTTCCTGGGGATCTACCTGGAGATCTACCTACCTACTGTAGGTTTTCACTCCAAACCCAACAAAGCACACCTCATTCAACGGCTAGAGCATGGCTGCCCAACCCTGTTCCTGGAGATCTACCATCCTGTAGGTTTTCCCGCCAACTCTAACAAAGCACACCTCAATCAACTGCTTCAGATCTCATTGAGCTGCTAATTAGGAGAATCATGTGTGCCAAATTAGGGTTAAACTGAAAACCTTCAGGATGATAGAACAGGGCTGGTGACCCCTGCTGTAGTACCCACAGATCCACGTTAAGTGGCTGGAATCTTTGACAACCATGACTGGTTTTGACCTGGATGAAGCTGACCAAATGGCAGTCTTTATTTTTCTTGTTCTGTTCATTTCATGAGCTGAAAAGCTCCAATGGCTGATGTGCCTTCTAGCTTATTCTTCGGGTTCTTTCTTCAGTTACCCACCAGATAACTTTTTTTAACATATAATTTGCCCATTTTTTGTATCCAAGGACAGACCGATATTGATGGTTTAGCCATTCAACCCAGGTCATGCTGATATCAACACACACGGTTAGCACTTAGAAACCACAACCTAAAGGGGAAAAGAGCTGGCATCCCGAGTGGAGTCACCTGCAAGGGGAGAGAACGTGAGCAGTTACTGCTGAAGAAGGGCGAGAGCTAAAGTAGAACCGGTGAGTACGAGGGAGAGTGGGAGAGAAAGAGAGGGAGGCTGCAGTGCTGCACCTCCACGTGCCAAACAGCCATGCCGAGGCCACGGGGACCCTGGGGACAGACAAGGCTGGGTTAATGTTGCCGGCAGAGCGGAGGGGGTTATCTGCAGGGGTCAGAACGGCGGGTTCCCCTGTCAGAGAGCCTCCGGAGGGGGAGGGGGAGGGGAGGGGGGGGGGTGCTGCAAGCAAAGCGCAGGCCAAGGAACAGACCAATCAGCACATGCGTTCAGTAGACCCTGGGAGAGAGGGGGAGAGAGAAGGACAGAGACAGCGAGAGAGAGAGAGAGAAGGACAGAGAGGGAGAGAGATAAAGTGAGACTGAGAGGGGGAGAGAGAGAAGGACAGAGACAGCGGGAGAGAGAGAAGGACAGGGAGGGAGGGAGATAAAGTGAGACTGAGAGGGGGAGAGAGAAGGACAGACAGCGGGAGAGAGAGAAGGACAGAGAGGGAGAGGGATAAAGTGAGACTGAGAGGGGGGGAGAGAGAAGGACAGAGACAGTGGGAGAGAGAGAAGGACAGAGAGGGAGGGAGATAGTGAGACAGAGGGGGAGAGAGAGAAGGACAGACAGCAGGGGAGAGAAAAGGACACAGAAAGCGGGAGAGACAGAGGAAGAGAGAGTGAGAGGAAGAGAGATGGAGGAGGGGAGATAGAGGGAGAGATAAGGAGGAACAGGGGGAGAGGCAGAGAGAATGAGAGACAGAGAGGAAGAAAGAGAGAGACAGAGGGAGAAAGAGAGAGAGAGGGTGGAGGACGTTAGCTCCGGGCCTCAGCCTGGCTTTACCAGCACGGTAGCTGTCGGCTCCAGCAGGGCAGGCCTCGCTGCCCCACATCCCAGGGCCAGGGGGAGAGAGAACTGCGGCCCCACGGCCGCCACGTGGGGGTGCAGGGTGGCCACCATCAGAGGGGTACAGGAGCCCTGCGGAGGGGTCACCAAGGAGATCAATGCTAGGGCTGGTGCCATCACTAGGGCTGATTACATCACCAAGGCTGGTGACATCACAATAGACACAGTGAGAAAGGAGAGGAGATGCTCCTCCTCCCTGATTGGTTCGGAGGCAAGAGGGAGGAGCTACACACCACAACCTCTGGAGACACCAACTGCCCCATTGGACAGCAGTGCAGCGGCTTTCCTAACTGAAAAACATTCACTCCCTTCATTTCATGGAAATAAAACGGTAATGATGATATAACAGGCCATCATGTTTCACGTTTACTCTCTTCCCAGCTGCATTGATAGTGAGAGCACAGTGTGTGTGCTGACCTGGCAGGGAGACATCAGGATAGCCTGATAAACCCACAATGTTCCGGGAACAAGGTTTGTTTTGCCACAGTACTGCAAACGCTGGAAGGCTTACATCACTAATACACACAATGAGCTACACCCAGCACTGCCCTTTGCATTGTAAATCATGTACTGTTTGTTTGCAGGGCAGATAGTTTAATGCAGTTCAATATGGGAAATATGGAGGGTCACAGTAGTAGTAGTGGTTGATTATAGACAGTCACAGCCTTGGGGGGGGATCACAGTGACCCCAAACAAAATCCTTCTGTAATGGCTGTTGCTGCTTTGCTGAAATTGCGTTACAAGCCAAAAATATATTTTATTGGCGGAAAGCAGCTATATGCTCTGCAGTTATGGAGGGTGACAATTAAGTTAAGTTTGGATGGTCACAGATGGTCATAGTTAGGGTCATAGTTCTGCTCCTGTGCTCAGTCTCCAGTACAGTGGAGATCATGCCAGGCCACTGCTGCCTCAAAGTAATTCTCCTCTGCAAACACTGAGACATAATGACTTTGGTTCGGGGAAGCAATGACGTCACGTTTTGGAAACAGAGCTCTTCCTGTAACTCTTCTGCAAAACAAATGAGTTCTAAACCATGTTCCACCGAAGCACAAGGATCATTAAATCATTAAAATGGAAATTGGTGTTCTATATTCAGAGACTCAAAAAGAAGAATTGTCAGTGTTTGGCAGATGTGATGCACAGGGAATCTGGAAGACGTGTAAGCCGCATCAATCAAGACCAGTCCCTCAGGGACTAGATTGGACTGTGAAGGTCTCACACACACACACACACACACACACACACACACACACACACACACACACACACACACACACACACACACACACACACACACACACACACACATATCCTCACACACACACACACACACACAGGCTCGGTCACACTCTCACACGGTCACACACGGTCACACACGGTCACACACGGTCACACACGCGCACACACGCGCACACACGCGCACACACGCGCACACACACACAGTCACACAGTCACACAGTCACACACAGTCACACACAGTCACACACAGTCACACACAGTCACACACACACATACAGTCACACACACACGGTCACACACACACACACACGGTCACACACACACACGGTCACACACACACACACACACACACACACACACACACACGTTACCTGTGTGAGCATGCCAGGCTGGAGCTGCAGGGGCTGGGTGGGCTGGCTCTGGGGCACTATGGGCACAGGATTGTCCATCCGCACGGGGAAGGCCGAGTGCTTACTGGAGGTTTGGAGCCCTGCACCACACACACACACCACAAACGCACAACACACACGTCAGGAACGCACAGCACGCGTCACAGAGAAACCAGGGTAACAGGCTAACCTCAGCGTCTGAGAACCCAGTCATCCACAATGTACCGACACAAGGCCAGACGTAAACAGCAAGACCAATGGCGCAAATGTAACACAGAATGTGCTCGCCGTGGCAACGGAGCGTATGTGTGAAAATCAGCACGGCTTATTTATTACAGGCGGCTGTAGACTGAATGTACTATGAGACTGAGGAGTTTACTGCAGTGTGTCACAGACTGAATGTACTACATTTTACATTTTTACATTTTAGTCATTTGGCAGACGCTTTTAATCCAAAGCGATTTACAAGTGCATAGGTTCTACCATAAGTCAAAGCATCGCTATGAGACTCAGTAGCTTACTACAGTGTGTCACAGACTGAATGTACTATGAAGCCCAGGTGTTTACTGCAGCGTGACAGACTGAATGTACTATGAGACTGTGATAACTGCAGGTAAGTGATATGGTAAAGGTTATGATTAGGGGAGCCCTCTCACCCTGGATGGTGGGCGGGCACACGATGAGGGTCTGTTGAAAGGGCTCGGTCTGGGCGCAGAGCTGGGCGGGGCGGGTCTGCAGGGGGACGCTCTGCTGGGGCAGGCCCGGGATGTTGATGGTGGCCTGCTGGTACAGGGCCGGCTGGTAGTTCAGCAGCGGGACACTGCTGTTCAGAGACAGAGACGGGCCTGCAGCCGCGGCCACCTACCAGCAGAGGGAGCAAGAGAGCAAGCTCAGCACCACCAGGCTGATGGGGAAATGTGACCCTTAATAAGGTTGGGGTCAAATGTTCTTATCTGCAGTGATCTCACAATCACTACTGGTGACAGGAAGCAGTGGAGTTGTTGAACAACAGCATTCCAAAAAAAACCTACTTTTTAAATGGTTAACCATGATTGCAATCATTTGACAATGTACATCATAACCATAGCAGTGGCTACCTTAATCTGACACCAAATCACCAATTGTTATATGATTATTTACCAGAGTAATCCCCATTAAGTGTCTGTATATTTCACAATTCATTGAAAAAAACAACCAATAAGCAACCCCCCACCTGATTGTGCTGGTTGAGCTGGCTGCTGAAGGTGACGGTCAGGTTGGCAGCGGTGTTGGGGGCTGTGTTGGTGAAGAGGCCCTTCCCGCTGTCGAAGGAGGTGCTCCTGCGCTTACAGATCTCCATGTTCTGGAAGCACGACTTCACACTGCAGGACGGAAAATAGAAAGGGATTGACTACAACTCTCAAAAGTACTGCTACCAAAGTCGCAGGACAAGGCTACAGAACCCAGCTGTAGCCCTGTTACACTGTTAGTGTGCTCATCAAAAAAACACATGCAAAACAGAAGTTCAGGCTTTCTCCAAAGTCTATATACTTTATACATATTATGTGATAAATTAGAACAAGTTTCCCTTAAATGGTAAAAGTAATTTATAGTCATCATCCATCTACAAAATCACATCTCTAGCACTGAAACCCTTTAACTGAAACTTAATACACAGGAATTTTGGCAACCAAAACTAAATTGATACACCAAGGACAGGAATGGGAACTGTGGGGGGAAGTGTGGGTCAGCGTTGTTAGGGTAGTTAAGGTGGTTTGGGTCAGGGTTAAGGTTAGTTTCAGGAGTGGGGGCTGGGGGTTAGGGTTAAGGTTGATGTGTCAGAGGGACTCAGGGTTATCAGGAGTGGGGGTTGGGGTTAGTGTTTGGGGGGTGAGGGTTAGCTTCAGGGTTAGGGTTAAGGTGAGACTCTTACTGGGAGCTGTGGGGGAAGTCCAGCAGGTGGGCCATGGTCACAAAGGGGTGAGCCAGGGTCTTCATGGGTGTGATGCGCTTGTCAGCGTCCAGGGTCAGCATCTTCTTCAGGAGATCGATGAACTCCCTCCTGTCTGCCTTCTCCGCCAACATGTCCGTCCCCTCCAGGTTAGTGGACATGTTCACCTGGACGCACGGACAGACGCAGGTGTCAGGTTAGGAAAGTCCTCACCTACTATCATTATTACAGTAAAATGCATACCTGCCTCGCCCACATTATTCAGACCGACTTTTCAAAACAGTTGAATTAATTCATTATTGCATATTCCCATTTTGAAACAGTTTTAACTGCCATGTTTATTTGAACTTTTACTGGTTTATCTGAACTGTAATGCACCATCCCCCTGGTTTTGCACCATTGCTTCTCGCAAAGCAGTGGAACAGAAATGAAATTAAACGGCCACGTCGTTAGCGAAAGCACAGCTAATCCCATTACCTGCATCATGTCATCCAGGCAGTTGAAGATGTACTTCCTCGCTTCCTTGGACTTGATGCCCATCTCCCCCTCGTGTTCTGCTGGTGTCTGCAGACCGGAGAAGGGCAGAACACCAAAGCGGCATTAACACGCTGATGAACGCTGGAGAGATGGCTCAGACATCATTTACACTGCGACTGGATTGAATGCATTGTGGACGCTCTGGGGAATCAGTTTCCTTTCAGCACCCATCACAGTGGATGATTTATGTCATACCAGCCGTGGTCCAGAACAGACATGTAGTTTGGCTTCAAGTCTAAAAGGAAGAGACGCCACACAGCGTCTGCTCCGCTCCTGGTGTAATTCAATTCTACTCAATTTGTATAGCGCGTTTGACAGAGGACTGCCACAAAGACGCTTTACAGAGAAACAGAAGGGGCACCAGACCTGAACCCTCCAAATAGCGTACATGAGGTGAAAAAAGGTTCAGGCCTTGATCTTGTGTACTGGTCTGGAAAATGCAGGATATATCAGGATATCTGTTTGTGTACAGAATCCGCACACGACCCTCTACTACCCTCGTGGTGAAGGCTTGAGAATTTTCTAGAAGCGGAGGTCAGATCATGGCTGCTCTTTGTGCTTCACACTGCTTACCTTCAGTCTCCAGAGAGGGTAGCTGGAGTCAGGGCCTCGGTTGAAGAAGCGGCTGGTCTTGGTCCCAGCGCTCAGCAGGTACTCTGCCGGCAGGCCCTGGGTCTGGGAGATGTAGCGGATCTGCGGAACCATCCACATCCATGTTTAAGGTCTTTAGCAGATGCTCCGATTCAGAGGGAATTACACAGCTTACATTCTTTCACATTCAAAACAAAAATGTCAGTTGTATCAGTAAATGACAGTTCAGTTAGTATTTTTTTAATAGCATAAAGTTCTTTAAAATATGTGAATGTAGGCTACTACGTGCTGAATATAACAGCAACCCAAATAATGAAGCAATACAGCATGAGGGGTTGAGGTATATCGGCAATATAGTGACTATAAACGGAGTTGTTACGCATGAGGCGTGTGATGGGCTTGCGTAAGAGACGGACCTGGTCATACTCGGAGGCTCCGGGGTACAGGGGCCAGCCCAGGAAGAGTTCAGCGATCACACAGCCCAGGGACCACATGTCTATGGCTTCACAGAACGGCAGACCCAGGATGATCTCCGGGGCTCTTCATTCAAAAAGGGAAAACAAGAGGAAGAGCAAGACTGAGTAGGACTGAGCCACTGCCACTGCTACTGTCAGCCAACAGGACCAGCCCCACAGAACAGAAGACAAGGGTCTCCAGGTAGGTGAAGTGGGACCGCAGGCTCACCTGTATTAGCAGGACTGCAGGTAAGTAAAGTGGGACCCCAGGCTCACCTGTAGTAGCGGGACTGTAGGTAAGTAAAGTGGGACCCCAGGCTCACCTGTAGTAGCGGGACTGTAGGTAAGTAAAGTGGGACCCCAGGCCCCCCCATGTAGTAGCGGGGCTGTAGGTAAGTAAAGTGGGACCCCAGGCTCACCTGTAGTAGCAGGACTGTAGATAAGTAAAGTGGGACCCCAGGCTCACCTGTAGTAGCAGGACTGCAGGTAAGTAAAGTGGGACCGCAGGCTCACCTGTATTAGCAGGACTGTAGGTAAGTAAAGTGGGACCCCAGGCTCACCTGTAGTAACGGGACTGCAGGTAGGTGGAGCACACGGCCTTGGAGACGTGGCTGGCTGAGCCGAAGTCGATGACCTTGACGCGGTAGGGCTGGCGGAGCGGGTCCACCAGCATGATGTTCTCGGGCTTGAGGTCGGCGTGGATGAGGCCCAGGCTCTTCAGCTTCATCAGGGCGGTGGCCACCTGCTGCAGCACGGGCCGGATGCACTTGAGCAGCAGCGGGCTGAACTTGCTGTGCTTCAGGAAGTCGTACAGGTTCTGCTCCAGCATCTCGAACACCAGGCACGTGTGGTTCTTGTGCTGGAAGCACTCGTACGAGCGCACAAAGTTGAACTCGTCTGCGTTCTCCGTGCTCAGCCTGCCCAGGATGTTCACCTGAGCGTAGGGACGTGGAGAAGTCATGTTTAAATATTGCCTTGGGATGGTTCTCTCAGGAAATTCATTCAGGAGGAAGGGGTCTGGTATGTACCAAAAATCATTTATGAATCTTCCCCATAAGAGCCACTAACTTGGGGTGCGCTTCAAACCTCCAACTGAACACTTTTATAAAATACTATTGACTATCAACTTAATCAAATGTAAAAAAAAATACAGCAATCTACCGTGACCTTTGCAGAAAGCAACCCTTGGGTGCCCTTTAACCTGTTACTGCGGACATTCAGTAACATACTGGGAAATAGCTATGGGGCATCGATGCAGTGGAAATCCAAAGAACGCTTGTGCTAAGCATCTCCGTATCTGAGCCACTAAGAAACCCATACAGGCCCAACTCTGTTCCCGGAGATCCACCGTCCTGCAGGTTTTCATTTTAACGCTAATCTGGCACCGCATTATATTAAGTAGCAAGTCAATGATAACTCCCGCTGTTGAAGGATATGTGCTTTGTCAGGACTGCAAGTGGAAAAAGTACAGCATGATAGATCTCCAGAAACAGGGTCAGGCAGCCCTGCTCTTGATAATTGTGCACGGCACTCAAATCACCCTGATGCTGCCTTAACAACAGTTATATAGCTCGGAAAAATGGCTGAACTGTGTACTGTAGTACTGTGCCACCCACCTCAATCTGCCCCTGGCGGGCATAGGAGGGGTGGTTCTTCAGGATCTTGATGGCCACGATCTCGTTGGTGCCCCGCTTCCAGCACTTGGCCACCTGCCCGAAGGTGCCACGGCCCAGGAACTCCAGCACCTCGTAGCTGTTGGACACAGAGCAGAGGATCTCGTGCTGCACCAGCTGGTAGTCGCCCTCGCTGTTGGAGTTGCTGCTCTTGGTGGTGGAGGCCGAGTGGGCGATGGACTGGGTAGTGGTCCCGGCACCGGTGCGGTTGGACAGCACGGGGGCCGACAGCTCCTCCAGAATCTGGACACTACCGCTGCTGTCCACCTCCTCGCTCTTCCTCTTCACTCCGTACCTCTGCCCCAGCTCCCGGTGCGAATGTGAGTTGTCGTTGCCACGGTGACTGGAGGCCCCAGGCAGGCTCCCGGTGCTGTCGGCAGCACGCACCACAACCTGCCCGCGCGACCCACCCGCCGGGGGAAACACCAAGTTGGTGGGGTTGTAGGCCATGCCGGCGGGGTTGAAACTCGGGGCCTGGCCTGGCATAGCAGCACGGGCAGCAGTGCTTCCCTGCGTGGGGCTCAGCGGATAGTACTTGCTCTCACCCGCCTGGCCGGTTACATCCCACACACAGTTTTCCACCTTCAGCTTCTTCACGCGGCAAAAGGCGCTGGATGACACCGAAGGTGGAGAGAACACCTGAAGCTGGGACGCCATACCTGAAAGCAAGAGGAGGACAGTAAACACAAACTGTCCTGCACAATTTCAGAATAATATTTAATCTCCACCTTCTGCTAAAATCGGCATTAAAACGGCACGGCTAACAATGAAATACAGAATAGATATGATCTGTCGACAGCTGCCTTGCTGACTAGCCATCTGTAAAACAGGTTTTAATTTCCGTAGCTACGTGTTAGACGACTGGCTTGATGGCTTGCTTAGTTACTTACCAGATCAATTTATATGTGGCCTGGAACGGACACCTTTTCACCACGAAGCATCCTACCCTGAAGAGCAGAATATAAGTAGTCAGATAACGTTAGTTACATTGCATAACGTTAGTTCTCCTATAAAATACATGGCTAAGTACAAGCTAGGGAATGGTAACTTCTCTTATGAACTGGCTAGCTAGTTAGAAGTGGAATGTCGTCAGTTGGCATGCAATTAAAATGAATACGGAAAGGAAATACATAATATACAGCACTAATATAACATCAGCATCCTATAGATATATTCATGCTAGAATTGGCTAATTTTACCTGGATACCTGTCAGTCACACATCGTCTCGCCGATCCGACCGTCCTGTCATCGGTTTTCTGACTGCTAGGCCTTTATTGTTTCCCTGCGACAAAGAAACGGCACAAGTCAAATAACATAAGTTACGTACAAGCCGGAACGACAGAGTGGTTAATATACAGATCAATAAAATAACTCCATGATTAAAAATACTCTTACATTAAAACCAACTTGCTTGAAGCCTATAAAACCGACGACCCTGTAAAGAATCGCCAGTCTTACACAGGAAGAGCCCACGTCCCTGTGTCGGGGGAAAAAAAACTACGTCCGGTACCGTAAAGACCATAAAAACCCCTCCCCAGGAAAAAAAAAACAGCCCCTGCTTTACCGCATCGCTCACGTGATTGCGCAAAATAATGGAGCAATCACCTATCTTTATTATGTGGAAACAGTACAATCTATGGTACCAAGGATTTCGTTCTTTCAGATGTGCCTGGGTCTATTATCTATTACTATTTATAAAGTAAAATGCATATGTATATAATGTTATACGGTACCTGCTATATACTATATAATGTTATACGGTATCTGCTATATACTATTATTTGAAGTCGGCAAGAAGTAAATTCAAGAGCGCATTAAAATACAGTATTTATTTTGTACACTATCATTAGGCCAGTTGGTTATTTTAAAGGCACATTCTCTGAGCTGACTGGAATGCAAATTAGGGCTTTCCATTTGTGGGGCATGCACAGACAACGCAAGGATGGCATCAGCAGAAAGAAAAAAAAAACATATAAGTTTAAGCTATGGCACTGGTGTGGGCAGTTGACAGTGCACAGTTGCTACAAATGTCCCAAATATAAATATTCTGCCAGGACTGAAGACTGTCTGGTTTCTCATGCTTAATTTGGCTGATCCACAATCGACTGAGGAATGGCTGAATGGACTTTGAGTATGGCATAGTGATTCGGTTCTCTTAGCTTTTGCAGTTTCGGTTATTGCATGCACAGGGCATGTTGGGTTTGTCTGCATGCCTGCCCCAACTCGCACTACCACCCCCATTGTCATCTTCCCCAGAAATAACTGGTATTGTATTACAACCATATTCACTGTAGATTCACTGTGTGAATTCACTGAGTGATTCTGCTTTCAACATCTTTGGACAAAATGCCTTATAATTTATTCATTTGTTAAGAACATTAAACGTATCAGGTAATACTGACATACACATTTGAAGAGAATCTATATGTATTAAAAAATACACAAACATTCAATTGTTGCTTGAAATTTTTATTTTCAATCAAATTAAAATGCTTTCTATGCACAGTGCTTGCTCACTGTGGCCTCTGTTACAGTGGAATATGAATGGAAACATATATTACTCAATAACATCACTGGATAGTGTTAGTGATAAACTTCAATTCCAATGAAATCAAATAAAGGCTAATATTAATATAGCGGCTGTGTAACCAGGAAGCAAAAAAACATTACACAAATGTCATCAGAATCAGATTTCACAGCAAATAAAAATCCCCAAAATAGATACCCAGAAGCATTTTTCCTACTTTAGATGTAATAGTGCCCTAAACACAAAGCAATGCTTCTGCCACCTCAGATACACAGGCAAGTTCAATTTGTTTCAGTAAAACTGTCAATATGCTACTCAATATTCCAAAAGCTCCAAAAAGCAGAACTGACATTTTGATTGCAACAAAACTTCAGTTAAGCCATTTCAGTTTGACAAAAATGGATGTATTCGACTTAATATTCACAAGAGAGACCAATGAAATTATTATTTTAAATTATTATTATATAATTATATTATATAATAATATATAATAATATTATTATTTTATAATTAAATTATTAATTTTGGCCATTTCCTCACAGCATGTACTTTGGTTTCTGAATATACATTATTTCACATATAAGAACAAAGTGGGTGATGAGCCATGTGAGCACTCAAAAAGCAAATTATATAGACAAACAATATCATTAATATTCCCACACCAAATTTCAACAGAGCCAAACAATCTTCGATTCTTGTACAAATATTAAATCTAAAATACTTATTTACATTCCTACTTATCTCATCTGTAGAGCAGTCACAGTGGTGTGAATTAAATAGATGAAAAAAACAGGAACATGATCTGCGCGGCAACTCCCGAATCTTAAAAAAGTAAGGAGCTTTTTCAGGCACAGCCAGCATTGCAAAGTCTCTGGTGAGGGGTTTTTGGGTGTCATTAGAATTATTTAGATACAGTTTGATCTTTCGGGATTTTCCCACAGGAAAGGATTCATTTTCAACATTTATTTTCCTGCCCCCCTAAAGATATGGACTAGTGAGAGCTATGCTGAAGATTTCTTGCATGTGATAGGCTAATGTCTGTTCACTGGTTGAATGGAAAACAGCAAGCTTGCAATTGAGGCCCATGAGTCTTTAATACTGTGAGACCCAAAATTGCAAAATCACTGAAGCAGCTTTAATTAATTCAATACTAACTGGTTCGGATCTAATTGTGATTTAGTGATTTACTCAAATAAATGTCTTCTATTAAGCATCAGAAGGATAGGATGGTACCACACATAAAATGTGCTATGTGAATGGACCTATTGTGGATAATCTGTAAGTACTGTATGACATGGAATTCATTTGAAAAATAAATAAAAAGAATGTACTAGACCAGGGGTTTAATTTTTTCTGTGTAAAATACGACAAAATCAAATTAGGGTTTAGTTTCCCATTAAATAAAAACAAGGAGATGTGTCCCAATGAAATGGGCTTTTGCAGATAAGATGAAATATCAGATTTTGACATATGAAATAAAGGTTACATCATTATCTTGAGTGCAAGAGAATGTACTAAAATAGATTTTTACAAGGAGCTTCCCTTTTAAAGCCAGCTAATCAATGGAGGAATGCTCCCCGCTATCACTACAGTTGAAACTGATATCTGCGGCCAGCACTCGTCCAGCTGACACGGGTTAATGTAGTGAATAGAGCCCTGTTAATAAAACATGCTGAAGAACACCAAGGTGACAGATACCAGCACCAGAAAATTATACATCTGAAAATATCTAAGCAGTGCCATTTCTTTAATCAGACAATTACAAGGGGCACTGTTAGTAATATCTACACATATTTACAATTATAAATAATCATCCGTACTCTCAATAGTCGAAGGACAAATTCCAGCAAAATGACACAGCAGCATGATTAAATGTGAATCGTAGACTGCATATCCGACAGTCTTTCTAAACAAAAATCTTAATGCATCATTTTTCATTTGGACAAGGTTCATTAAACATGGTCTTCTCACTTTCAAGCCTAATAAAGGGTTAGTAAACTAAAAAATTAGCACAGCAAACACTGTTCCATGGTGACATGGACTAAGTGATCATGGCCTTTATCTTGACAAATGTATTTGCCATATGATGTCAATGCAAAATAGGTCCCATGATGCAACGCTGCAGGTCTCAGAAATCTACCTTAGCCAGTGACTGTGACATAAATGCAATATAACCATCTTATTTACTCCTAGTGTTAAAAGCATGTGCAGTACAATCATGAGTATAGTGCACAGAAACAGGGGACGATTAAGGCCATGTCTCAAAGCACAAGACACTATTAATCTCTTATTAATTTACGTACATCTTCCCGCATGACTATCGGGAGTGTGATGCACTGGGCAGATTATGAAAACACAAAAGAAGAGAGAACAGCTGAAGACAATAGACTGACATCAACACCTTTCATCAACGTGGAGATGTCAACGTGGAGATACCATGAAGACTTAACAGGTGGAAAGAATGCAACTCGGTGACTTCAAGAACGGAAAAGTCCTTCAGTTGAGAAGATGGCTACCCTGTGTCCAGTTTTTGGGGACCAGGGGCAGCTTCAGAACTCCTCGTGCACGTTGCGGGCGTAGTCCATGAGCTTGCTGCCAGTGAAGTACTCGCTGTACCTGAGAATCTCCTCCAGCTCCAGGGTGTGGTTCTGATTCTCATCGGCCACCGCAATCATCTGCTTAGCCTCGTTCAGGGCGTTGTGCTCATTCATGGGGTCCATGTATTCCTGAAAGTCAATGGGAAGCCATGAATATGAATAATTTGTGCAGATGATACGTTGCTAGGTACTATCTAGCTTTTAGGCAAACACTTTAGTGGTAGCAAAAGGCGACCATTGCTGGGCTGAAGGGCCTGTTCTCCTTATTATGTTGTTATCCTATGTTACATGTTAACTGATGTGATTGCCATTTTTCTCTGATGCACTGTGAACCACACCGTATAAAGACAACTGCTCCTGTTTTTCTGTAAAAGATAGTACAAATGAATAATGACTAGAATGACTGTCTCAGGATTTGATACATGCGCACCTCCAACTCTTCCATGGTGACGATGCCATCGTGGTTGGCGTCGATAACATCCTCAAACTCCTTCTTCCGTTCCCGTACCCAGTCGTCGTCGATATCCTGCGCTTCCTGGTTCTCAGCCGTGCCCATCGGAAGGGAGATGAACTCGGACAGGGTCAGCTTCTTGTTTCCATCTTGATCTTTTAGCATCACAAGAGAACCGTTTCCCCTCCCATTAATGTTCACAGACGCACCCAGGCATGTGAACTTGAGAAAGCAATACAATGCACCAGTAATACTTCCAAGCTAGTATTGCTAGTCATCATAAATAACACTTTATAAAGACAAATGGGGCGGAGGGCTGTGTCGAAGTGTCCCTGAGCAAGACACCTAACCCCCAAATGCTCCTGACGAGCTGGTCGGGGCCTTGCATGGCAGCCAATCGCCGTCAGTGTGTGAGTGTGTGTATGAATGGGTGAATGGAGAAGCATCAATTGTACAGCGCTTTGGATAAAGGCGCTATATAAATGCCTGCCATTTACCATTTACCATTTACAAATATGGTGCAGATTATTATTTCACTAACAATGTACCAATTTAGTCTTAATATTATAACCAAATTGACCTCCCTTGGGTTCACGAAGGAATCGTCTTGAGGGTATTTCATAAAGCAGGATTACAGAGTGCTTTCAGTTTTATTGGTGCAGGATTTTGACATTTGGTCGATTGAGCACTGGACCACACAGACAGGATGTAACATCGGACATACCCAGATCGCGGACGATCTCCTTCACCATGTACTTGAGCATGCCACGGCTGTGCTCAGGGTGCAGAAAGGACAGGAACTCCTCCTCGTTCAGCAGCTGGTCTGCTGGGGGGTTGTCAGCCTGGAACCAGCGATCCTTCAAGCTTTCCAGAACTTCCTGAGCTGAACACCACCAACACAATCTGCTCATAATCTTCAGATCCAAAAAACGTGTCCTATCATGGGGAAGCCTGAGGTTTACACCCCCTAGTAGTGGCCAGACTACCGATCCGTGTGGAGAACAAGCTCCAAATCCTGGTTGGAATACCGCCATGAAGGATACCTGTGTGTACTGCTTTGGCATATCCAAGTAAATAGGATCTTGTGGCAACTCTGACTGTCTAAAAGGAAATGATTTCATTATAGAATGTAAAAGTTTATTTTAAAACTTGAAAAGCAACAGTGATGAGACTAATGCAAATGGACACAAGGAAGCTGAGTGTCACACAAGGTGTTGATTGTGTGTTTATTCAAAAAAGGGAATTACTCACTTTCCTCGTCCACTTTCAGATCCTCGTTTCTTTTAATCTTCTCTGCCACTTCTTTCTCATTAAAGCCTTTGCTGGCCAAAAACTTAACCCGATATTCGTCCCAGGTCACATGGCCTACACAAAAACGAAAGGTTAAAAAAAACCACATATTTTGTAGTTCACACAGAAAGATCATTCAGAGCAAAGCAGACAGAACAGAAACTTCTGTCACCAACTTTCAGCCAAATAAATTACACAAGACAGAAGAGTGCTCAACCAGATTGACATGATTCACTTAGTACAGTTCAGGTGTCTTTCTACTTACGAGTACGGTACAAGCTAATCAGATTTAGAGAAACAGGAAACAGTGCACAGAAAGCATGGGGGCAGGGAATAGAACATTTATTTAGAGTGTAGTAATTTCCATTGTGAAACTCGTTCCTTTTCAAATATGCATTCCCGTTAAGCTGTACAGCATGGGACACCAGACACATTTTACATGGTATGCCCATTCCTTACTTGACTCCGCTGAATGAATATGAACCGGTGACATACTAACTCATTTAGCTGATGTGCCCTTACCATCCCCATCTGGGTCAACGGCATGGAAGCTCATTTTGTTTTCTTTGACTGCTTGCTGAAAGTGCTCCTCTGTCTTCTGCATGATCCAGCGCTGCATCTCTTTGGCACCTATGCTCCTGTCCTCATTGGTATCCACCCTACAGAGGGACAGGACAAACTCATGACAACCGCTGCTGCCACAAAACCCACAAGCTGGTTGCCCATTTTCCTATAAAAAAGAATTTATAATAATTCCTTGGCTTTATATAACGTATTTCTGAAACTCAAAGCGCTTTACAGTGATGATGGAGAAACTCGCCTCAACCACCGCCAATGTGTGGCACCCACCTAGGTGATGCAACAGCAGATATTCTGTGCCAGAATGCTTGCCACACATCAGCTGAGGTGGAGAGGTACATTAGAAACAATTAGCCAATTAAATCAGGGGATGATCAGGTGGCAGGTTGTTAGAGTCAGGTATGCAGTTTAGCCAGGACACCGGGGAACCCCCTACTCTTTGCAATGAGTGTCATGGGATCAAATAATTATTATAAATCAAGCATTGTCCTGGTCATGTTCAGAGAGCGCAGATAAAGGAGGCAGGATTCTGACCCTCTTGAGAGGATAGTGTGGAAATGTAAGCCCAGAACAGGGGTGCACAACTCCAGTCCTGGAGGACCGTTCTGCGTGCTGGTTTTTGTTCCAACCAATTACTTTCATTTTACACTGGATCACTCCTGTACTGGCTCACAGTGAAATCTTTAGGATACACCTGTGACTGTAGCTGGTGCTTATACAAATGACCAAGATGCATTATGATTGAGCTTATTAAATAATAAACAGCAGAAGTTGCCACAAAATCTTGGAATGGTTCAGCCCTTGCACCCCTGACCCAGAACATTTACATTACATTATTAACGGTTCGTTGTACGTTACTCGGGATAAGAGCGTCTGCTACATGCCTTGTAATGTAATGTAATGTAATGTAATGGTTGCATACTTGCTGAAAATCTCTATGAGCTTCTTCCTGTTCTTCCGAGGCTCGGAGTCCTCCTCAAACTCCTCCATATCTTTCCCCAGGAACACTTCCTGGTGGAAGTCCTTGTTGAGGTGGCCGTCCATCTCGAGTTTCACCCCGTTTAGGTGGTCTGGTGGAAGGATCTCGTTTTCCTCTTTGCTGTTCGGCTTCTTGTCCCGGTTGATTGACATATTGGCTGGCCGTGCCTGGGCGTCCATTACGAGGAAGAGGACTACGAGGAGCAGGGAGATGGAGTTTCGCCATCTGTTCATGATTCTCCACAGGCTCATGGCTTCTAGTATTTGTTGTCTTCTACAAATAGGATGAAGAACACTGCAAATTAAGCAATTACATTTGACATTACATTCAAATCAGGGAAATATCCTACACATAGAACCCCCCACCAATAAAAAAAGTTTTACACAGACATGTACATACCTGATACATTTCATTGAATGCTGCCAAACTTATGAATTAACAACTTCAACTAAACAGTTAGGTAACTGTCTATGCAGTATAATACGCATTTGTACCCTGTGACGCAGCTGTTTACAGGTCAGCATTGTCCGTATTGTGACTAACCACATCGCTAGCTAACAGGCTAACTTAAACGAGTTGCTCAGTATTCCAAATACTGGGCAATTACTGTAGACACAACGAGCTAAGTATCTTGGATCCAAAATTCTGGCTAGGTAGGAATCAAGCTGTTAAAAACATCACCAAACCTAAAGTTCTGGAGCGCTGCATTAATATTTTCTTACACTATGCATGTTTAGACCGATTAAAATGAACGCCAACCAGCCTGTTCGATAGCTAGTGTAGCCTGTTAGATAGCCTCTTGTCAGTCGCGACTATACAGTACAGGCAAGCTAGCCCAGCCAATATAGACGAGTAAACTGCCAAATACCCATGTCTCCTACCTGACAAATACATATGTAACATTACAGTGCTCGTAAAATGTTGAAATACCCGCTAGTGTTACTCTCAGTGCGAGGCCCACATCTACCTGAAATAAATTGTTAGCTATGTGGGGAAGTAGCGAACTACCTGGACTGCTTCCTAGTCAAATGTAGAGCTAGTCTAGCTGTCAACGGCATTCATTCGGTTGAACACTCGCATGCTTCATGTCGTCTGATGATTTCCAGGACACGTGGCCTTTCCTAGAACGATGGACACTTACGCACGCTGTCACTTTCTTCTCTTTTCCATGTAAACCTCGTACACAAGATGTATGTTATAATCAGACAGTGCTGGCGTTAGTAGATTTTAGGTAAACATTCATCCAGTTAAACCTCCTCCTCCACAGCATACGTCACTGCTCAGAAAAAAATGGGACAGGAGCCGTATATAAAATGGATAAGTTAGGGTTTGTTTAGCTGTCAGGTAGGTAACATCCTATTGCTTCCTGTCCCATCGTAAAAATATCTGTGCTCATTCTGCTCAACTTCATTCGCCAGTAACGTTTTAAAGAAGTAAAAAAATATATGTGCGCGCTGACAAGGAACGTGTACGTACTTTGGCAAAAACATGTTTTATTGGCCTCTCAAATATTATATTTGTTTTTCAAAACACATGGAAATTCATACTGCTTATCCTTTTTCATTTTGAAAATCCACAATGCGCACGTCTGTTTTTACTTCCTTATATACATATGGTATCGGTTAAACATTGAAATACACCATTGTTATATGCGTATACGCGTTTAGTTATGGAAAAACAATGCAACATCAAAATATATGTTAATGTTAAAATAAGTAGAAATTCATCAGCATCATCATGAGGCTAGTTCTTCCATCCATCAGGTGGCGCCCGCTACGTGACGCCCCACTCGGGGCCTCTGTCATTGCTTCAATACAGTGTTTGAATACAGTGAGGCAGCTTTAAAACATAAATACTGGGTAGACTGAGCACCGATAATAGCTGGATAGCTAGCTAAGTGGCTAGTATTGCCGTTGCCATGGAGCGGAAAGATCCTCTGTGACCACTAGGTTAGTTAACTGGCTGCTGATATCCATTGTAGCACTCGCTGAACGAGCAAAGAGGCTAGCTAGCTAATTTATCTGGTCACATTTTGTGATTAAGTGAGCAATGAATGGGTGGCAAAATTCTCACATACGCAGTCTGGAAGTGATGACTGGAGATTGGGTAAGATTGTCGTAACTATTCGTTGCTGATTTTTAGAAAATATTTCATTGACACGTCATGAACAGTTAGTTACTAGCTAGCTTGCAAGCTAATGTTAATGTATTTATTCTTAAAAGGTATTTCATTGCGGATTCACAGATATACTGCTAATCTGCAAGTTACATGATATGGTGCCTAGTTTTATACAAGATATAGGGGCAAATGAGGCACACCGTTTAGTTAGCCACGCAAATATTAATTATTAACTTGTTACTTAATACAAGCTAACCAGGCTCGCTATCAACCCAGCTGGCTAACCAGTGTGGTGTTGAAGACCTGGCGGTCAGAGTTTGTGCTGCATTGGTATACATGGCAAGACAGCTAGCAAGTTAGCTAATGGCTATCGACGCCGTCTCCAGTATTCAAACGTCTTCCTAGATTTAATATAATTTTTTAACGTTGATTTGACCCCAGAAATAAAATCTAATATTTAATGAATATTTGCTAGCGTTAACCATTCGGCAGTAGTAACAGTTAATGTTTGATGACAACCAAGCATGCTGTTTGTGCCATATCATTTGATCATTTAGGCTCTGTTCACAGTACAATTGATCTTTTTCTGTGCAATAGTTCTTTCATTTGTGCCAAAACTAAGTAAACTAATATAGTTGGGTAGCCAATGTCATTGTTGATCTGACCAGGTTGCAGTCTTCTCTACACTTATGACCACCGCTTGAAATTGTGCTAACGTTAACTTAAACTTCATTTTCATCAGTTTGTTACTGTTACTATAGACCGATTAATACATATATATATATATATATATATACACGATGGTGGTCGACGCGACGTAATCTAAGGTACACGTAGAATAAGAAATGGGGAAACCTTTTACAGCCGTCAGAAGACAACATTTAAAGTGTCTTTAACTACAACTATTATGCGTTTGCAGCCATTGCATGGTATGCCTTTCAATCAGGCAAGTAGGCTGACTGAAAGTGATTCTTGTGGCCAGCTGGCATTAAAAAAAAAAAAAAAAAAAAATGAAAACAAAATGTTTTGAAATGTAATATTTACTGGAAGTGCATGTTTTCCTCATCGTGAGTAGCTTAGTGTTATTAAATGTTATGCAATTGATATTACGTAATGTGCCAAGCACACATTAGAAGTCAGTCAGACTGAATTAATCCAAATTATTCTGGCATTAGGACTGTCACTTAAGGTAAATCCATCAGTGGATTGTATCCTTACTTCAGATTTGCTCCCTGTAAGATGTGTGCCCAGATTCAGCTGTCATCTCTGAGTACCTTGCAAAATTATGTCTTTTCTCCAGAAGGTCTGACACCATGAACCTGGTCCGGCTGGTGTGTCGCCATAAGACAGCCCTGGGGATCGGGGGGCTGTTCGTCTTTGCTGTGGTCCTCCTCTTCCTGGCCAAATGCACGTCCGAAACGCTGAAGCCGGCCGAGTCTCCCGGCTCCGCCCCGCACTCGGAGCTCCGCGCGGAGCGGCAGGCTGCCCGGCCCAAGGAGCTGTCGGTGTTCCTGGTGGTGCTGATCACCACGGGGCCCAAATACACGGAGCGCCGCAGCATCATCCGCAGCACCTGGCTGGCCAAGCGGGACCCGGACGTCCTCAGCCTGTTCGTGGTGGGGACCGAGGGCCTGGCCCCTGAGGACCTGCAGAACCTGGGCACGGAACAGGTCCGCCACCGCGACCTGCTGCTCCTCCCCGAACTCAGGGACTCCTACGAGAACCTCACCCTCAAACTCCTGCACATGTACAGCTGGCTGGACCAGAACGTGCAGTTCAAATTCGTCCTGAAGGCTGACGACGACACCTTCGCCCGCCTGGACCTCCTCAAGGAGGAGCTGAGGGCTAAGGAGCCCGGCCGCCTCTACTGGGGCTTCTTCTCCGGCCGGGGGAGGGTGAAGACGGCCGGGAAGTGGAAGGAGAGCACCTGGGCGCTCTGTGACTACTACCTGCCCTACGCGCTGGGCGGGGGCTACATCCTGTCGGCCGACCTGGTGCACTACGTGCGTCTGAACGTGGGCTTCCTGAAGGTGTGGCAGAGCGAGGACGTGTCGCTGGGCGCCTGGCTGGCGCCGGTGGACGTGCGGCGCGTGCACGACCCGCGCTTCGACACCGAGTACAAGTCGCGCGGCTGCAACAACCGCTACCTGGTGACGCACAAGCAGAGCCTGGAGGACATGCTGGAGAAGCACCAGACCCTGCAGCGGGAGGGCCGGCTGTGTAAGGAGGAGATGAAGCTACGGCTCTCCTACGTGTACGACTGGAACGTGCCCCCCTCGCAGTGCTGCCAGCGCAAGGACGGCATCCCCTGAGCGCCGCGCCCCAAGCCCACCGCTCAGCCCCTCTATTTATTTATTTATTTATTCTCCCACGCCAGCCTCGCTTCCATCTGGCTGTCATAGCAACTTGTGTGGCCTTCCTCCTCCTTAGAGCAAAGTGTCCTGCAAAGAGGACAGAGTGTGCTGATTGATGATATACACTCTCTCTGTCCCCGCACCCACCCACCGACCTTACCTCCCTAAGGTCTGTAGTGATAGCTGTTGTATCTGCTGCCTGTTGGTTTGGGGTCTGTGCAAAGGATTGAGTTTGGCCAAAAGCAAAGCACACTGTATTACACATCTCTGTATTAGCTGCTGTATTTTGGATTGGTTCCAGCTGGACCATACATGCTTGCATACTGTACTGTACATACATGCATGTATATACTGTCTCCACACACACACACACACACACACACACACACACACACACACAAAGTTGTTTGTTGGCTGGTATGCTATTGTATTCCATGGCTAATTCACATTAAGCTTGAAGAATTGACTACAGCCAGACAATGGGTTATAAGTAGCCTTTTAATTTGACTTTTAATGGTTGGCTTTGGGGATTTACCCAGAGACTTGAAAAGCGGCATAATATTTCAGTCCTGTGTCCTGTGTTGAAATGACTGGGTTCCCTTTTGGGAAATTAAAAACATAATCACTTGCTGCTTTTGATGTGTGGACTTTTTTTTTAGTTTTGTCCTTTTAAATACAAAGCTTTTACCAATGTTTTATGTGAATGGATAAAAAAAAAAAAGGCACAATGATATGACATGCTTCTATGTAATTTAGAAAATCGCCACTCTTGGAACATTTTGTCATTAAAATGTTTTTAAAAGTCCTGTTTTTGCTATTTCCATGATTTATGTAAAGTCCCTTTGGTGGAATGAAATGTAAATGAGTTTTTTGTTGAGAAGAAAGTCTCCAAACAAGGGCATAACTGAAACGATGTGGAAGAAGCTGTTTGCAAAGCTGCTAATCGAATGCTGTGAGAATATGAAACATGAATCCTCAAACAGGCACTGCATATTGCCTATGCAGGTAATGGTACCCACATTACTGCTCTGGATCGCAGATATAATTGTGTTTTAGTCATGGTACTAATGCTAAAGGTAATAGTTTGGCCTGTCACAGAAATATGCATTATGTTCTAAAGTTCCACCCATTTGCGTATTGGCATATAATGTCAGTAAACTCCTAGGAGTTGTGTGTTATTGTGTATACAGCCAGCGGCAAACCAAGACTTGAAATAGCAAATAATATGCTGGGGAGGGGACTGTTTCATAAAGTGTTGTGTATTAAGAGACATACAGTATGTAATTACGTTTCCATTTTTTATGTATTTTATGTTTGGGTTTAATTTTTACTACCTGTGAATTAAACATTTCTGTTTTGAGTGGTGCATTTGTGTATGGCCTCCGGTCTTAAACTTGTCCTTTCAAAACAAAGTGAAGAAGAAGCGTTGGGTTACTGCGCGTTGCGGTTTGATGTTGTCTGGAATGGGTGCCGTGGTGCATTCCTGAACACAGGTGCTGCGCGTGGAATAGGGAATGGAAGATTACGTTCATACTGCAGCCGTCATGACGGGGTACAAGATGCATTATTCATCCAAGATAGTGTCAAAGCAGAAAGATGAAAAAGTCCATCAGGATGAATTCGAGCCTTTGCTTGTGTTTACCATTTTATCTGAAAAATGTCTTCTTTTTCCCCTGCCTCTCAAAGACACCCACAATATCAGACAAGGACGTCTCTTTTTGCTGTAAGCTGCAGTGATGATTGATGCTGAAATGGTAATTCTGAGTGTTGGCCTACAGACTGTAGCTGCTGCTGCTGCAGCCACATCTAGCAAATTAAGGTCAGTCGGGAATTATGTTCTGCTGCTAGTGCTAATGTGTCAGCTGTGCTTGTGTGCTGAATGTTGGATAATGAACAGTCAATGTTTACCCCCCCCCCCCCCCCTTATGGCTACCAGTTTCTGCAACAGTGTGACAGAATGTAATGTCTTTGTAAATGGAATAATGGTCGTTAATGCATAGCTCCTGGTGGATGGTAGTGTAGGGAGGAAGTTAGTGTTGTATACACCTCCTATAGGCTGCCAGGTTGTTCTCAGTGCCTAGATAAAGTCTGTACTGGAGCACGGAGCCATTCAGTGTCCTCCCACACTCTATCCACATCCTGTCACATTTACTGCCACACAGATACCCTGGCAGTCAGAAGGCCAGTGTTTATAGGGATCGACTGATAATGATACATTCGTTTTTCTGAAGATGAGTCTGCTCACTCCGTGAAAAAGCTTTAAATTTGCTTTAAAAACATGTATATTTTTATCATGTATTTATTTTTGGTTGGGGGGTGCTGAGTGAACAAAATATGTAACAACTGAATGTAATGATTTTATTTTAAACCAATTGTGACCTTGGAATTATAAGGTTCTATGTATTTTTGAGATACTGAGCTTCAAAGCTTCCTAACATCCTAACACAGCAAAACTGAAATGCAGGGCAGTTCTTCATAGATCAAAATCCGACACCCTAAAAGTAATCTGAATATACAATATCAATGTCCTATCAAATTGCCCTAAAAATAACATTCATGACACCAACTCATTTTGTCAAAAATGTCAGTTAGAACCATATAATTCTAAGGTCTTGAAATGCTGTATCGCACCTCAGCCTCTGGCTTTACTGTGCTGTTTCTTGCACTTGTTATTTGCATCCTTTGTAATGCAGGCTATAATTAAGTGCTTAATATCGATATACATTTCACCCAGTCATTAAACACTTAATCTCACTTACTGGTTCATTTGTGCTTCTCTGGGGCTCTGTTGTGTGTGTTGGATTCATTTCCAGTTTAATTCAGTTTAGATGGAGAAGCTACTTGAACACTGACCTTTTAACATCTCCATAGTTCATCGATTTTAAATTCCTTGTGAAAGATGCATTGCCTCATTCGTAGAAAGGTATAGCTGTGTGTTCAGATGTCCGCCTCAACCAAATTATTTGGGCATGCAACCTCAAGATGAATTTGTTGTTCACTGACTTGCTTATTTAATAATTGACTATACAGTGAAAATGTAATGTGAATTCCAGGATCAATGGTCAGTGGACGGCTCATTGAAATTATGGTGAAGCTATCGTTCAGTTCACTTTTGAGAAACTGGGCAGTTACGTTTTTGGCAGTCGAAGTGCTGACTGGATACGTTTCAAACATTGTCCAGCAGAGGGCGCTCCATGCAACGTAATGACATTTCTACATCAGTGATGGGCGACTCCAGTCCTGGAGGGCCGGTGTTTGGATTTTGTTGCCACCAGTAACCCTGGCTCAATCAGCTATACGCTAATAACCATATGCACCATGACCGATTCACTTGTAAATTAGACCGCAATAAAATGCTACAAGACAACATTTATCATCTGTTTATATGACGGAATGTGGCAAAAACATTTTTACATGTAGTCTACTACTAATAGACTACTAATAAGGTTGTCTGAAATCCAGAAACATGGCCCGGCGTTCCCGTCCCTGGTCTACAGTTTCATTCCAGGTATTTTTTAATTATTATTTTTTGTTTCACGTGGATGTAACAATATCAGCATCGACTTCGTGCTTTATCCAATGACTGACATAGTGACTGTAAAGGTACATCTGTGAATTCAAACTACATTGAATGGCGTTTTCATATGTATTCCAGCCACTTTACAGTAATTCAATCCAGTCCTAATGCCTGTTTGAACTGTGATATTCAATTCATGTCATTTGTTTTCCCCACAATCCTTGTTTTGAAAACTTGTTTTGTCCACTAGGTGGCACTGTCTACAAATGATATGCTAGATAATCTATACTATAATCTATTGATGTAGAAGCTTGAACACCCATTCCTCTATGTAAATCCAACTGTGGGTCCCAAAACCAAGATTGTTTTAAGTATTTATTTCACAGTATATTCAAACATATTCCTCAAATCTTTATTTCATGCAGTTCACATTAATCATCAATCTTCATTATTGAATACAATAATAATAATGTTGAATGTTGAATTACAATGGTCAGTTTGCACTATTGTAAATCACCATAGATTGTGCTCATATTTGTACTATTTCACATATAGCAGAACAGGGAGAAGGGAGAAGTAACCATGCAGTAGAGACCAGGTACAGGACTCTATGCTAATGTGTAGTGCCAGGATGCTTTCAGAAGGATGACATTAACCCTTTAAGGCAGGGATCATCAGCTCTGGTCCTCAAATCCAAATCTAGTCTTGTTTTTCTCCCAGGTAATTAGTGCTGTGGAGCTGATGTAATAATCACCACTGGTAATTGAACACAATGGAGTTCCAGAACATTTGACATTCCAAAACTTACTCTTCAAAGTTTTTATATCCCGATACAAAAAAAGGCTAAATCCCTATTCTGGCAGTATTGTGGAAATTCATCTGCTGTAGTGATCAGATGTGATCAACACAGACGGTCACGATCGATGAGGGCAAAACACTTAAGTAGGTGCAGCGCTGATTTACCCATTACCTACACTGCATAAGGGGCATAGGTAAGTTAAACACCTTAAAAAGGTTTATTTGTGTTTCAGGGCTGCTGGTCCTCCCCAGAATTTACAGAACTGAAAACCGAAAGACCGAAATCACCGGTCCCGCCTCCTCAGTTGCCCACATGCACACCGTGTTTCAAACTCATGGGATTTGAACTCAGGCCCTTATCTCCCATAAGTCCCATGCTGTAATAAGTAAAAGCACTTGCAATTGCTGCACCCCCACTTCTAACACCCACAAAACTCACCGCGACTGCCACCCTACATCACCAACGAACTCTTCAGGAGCTTATGACATACTCAGATGCCATGTCACATTAACACATTTTGATGGCAGAAGGCATTCCTCGCTGAGAGAAAATGGCTTGACACCAAGGAGCTTTAACCCTTGTAAGATCAGAAATGCATTCTAATCTGAACATTCTAATGCTGATCTAACAATCACTACTGGTATTTGAAAGCAATGGATGTTGAATGTTGAATGTTGAAACAACATTCCAAAACCTACTCCTATGGTTCACATTGGTTCACATTGACTTTGTGTTCTCCCCTGCTTTGGTTTAAAAGGATGTGGGTGACTTATTTAAAGGGAGCCATTGATAAATATGGCTTTCCACACAATTATTTATTATGTATATTAGAACTGGAGCCAAAAATTCTAAATCAAACTTTCTGGAATCATCCCAGGGAGAGAGAGTTTACATTGCAAACATATTGATTCCTAATCAGCTGCTACTTAATTGTCCATGCAAGGAGGATTGAAATCCAGTTGGCTTATGTAAACAAATTATTTCCCTGCACAGTCTAATGTCAAGTGTTAATTCAACTGAGCCATATAGAAACCATATGTACTCTATGAGAGTTGATTTAACCTTGAACATGTTACTCTGTGGATTTAACTTTCACAAAAACACCCTATAATGTGACATTTGACAGGCGGGTACAGAACAGCAGGGTCACGTGTGGAACATGCAGCGATGAGGGCACTTTTAAGGTATGATGGCTATGCATCACTTTATCCATGTTGCTTAACACCCGTGATGGATCCTCCAGGTTTACTCCCTGCATTGTGTTTCTCAGACAGTGTGTGCAGCCGTCTTCTGGAGCCAGTCACCCTAAACTCTGAACATGACTCACCGGCGAGGGAGCGACCGAGTGAAGGCTTTTTGAAGTTTGAACACAGAACCCCGGAGATTCATTTGTTTGCTTTTGCACCCGTTTGTTTTTCCTGCCTGGGCTGAAGAGCGGAGCGTCTCCCATCTGCTAATCCTCGCAGGCGACGCTTGGCAAAGGCTGATCGAATTTCAACACCTCCTAAAAACATCACAACAGATTCTTCTCTGCTCTGAACTGCGTCAGGATTTCTGAATTCCTTCCTTGGCAATTTGTCAAACAAGAGATTACACAAGAGGCTGCCTGGGGTCTTTTTCCCCTCTACAGGTATTCAAGCTCCTCACAACTGCTTGGATACAAACTCATATCTATATTAAATAAAGTTAAACAAACACAACTATGAAAACATATTCGTAGCACACACCTACGACCTTGTGCACACACAGACACACTCTCCAGGAATACCTTCTTTAGTATCTTAGGAGGTGCGTATTTCATCTGTGAGACAAAGCAGAGCAGGGTCTTTGCCAATTTGCCGATGAGAAAATTAGAGGCAGAGAGAGAGAGAATGCAGCAACTGACTGAAAACACTTGAGTCGAGAGAGAGAGAGAGAGAGAGAGAGAGAGAGAGAGAGAGAGAGATACACGAGGAGGTACCACACTCCACAGAGACACTCAGAGAGACAGACAGAGACTGCTCACAGACTGAGAGGGGGAGCACTTGTGTTGCCATCACATCGAGGGGTTGGATCGCCTTGGTGGATCTGCATTGCTGAAAGCCAGACAGAGTGGAGTGAGAAAGTGCTGAAGGGGATCTCTTCCAGGACAGAGGAAAGAGTTTGGGGACTGTGGAGGACCTCTTCCAGGACAGAGGAGAAAGTTTGGGGACTATTAGAAGGTGCTGAAGAGGACCTCTTCCAGGACAGAGGAGAGAGGAGGCCAGTGGCTGTCTCTGGGACTTTTATCCTTCTCTTTGGAGAGCACCTGTAAGGGATATGAAGACAGGGAGGGAGAGAGATAGAGAGAGATAGAGAGACCCCTCCATTCCCACCAGCCCCCCCCCCCCCCCCCCCAGCTCTCCTAGCTCCTCCCCGCCCCCCCACAGAGAGGAGAGTGTGAAAACTCTCACTAATGGGCGTGTGTGAGCCAGGTCTGCGGCCATCTGTCACTCTCCGGGACCATTCCACCGTGATGCATTTCATAGCTGAGTGAACCTTCAGCTCTGCTGGACCGCTGGTGTGCAGGTCGCCAGGGAAGCCATAGAAACCGCCAGAGAGGGAGAGACAGAGAGGGAGAGAGACAGAGTGCGAGAGAGGAGAAGCCTGAGGGTAGAGAAGCTTCTTGTCTTTGTCCAAAATCCTTGGCATTGAAGCGCGCGCAGACTGCAAGGAAACCTGGGACACTTTCGTTTTAGCTCGTGGCATTTCGGAGCCCGCCGGGTGGATTAAGGCACCTCCCAGTGAGGAGATTTCGGCGTAGCCGCCCGCCCCACGCCCCCTGACGGTCCGGGATGAGGTGCTGGCCGCTGGCCGTGGCGGCCGCCGCGCTGTGGGTGCAGTGGCTCCTCCTGCCGCAGGCGCAGGCCAGGAAGGAGAGGAGGAGGCAGAAGGAGGCGAGCCCTCAGCACACGGAGGCGCACAACAGCACCCTGTCCAACAGCGAGGAGCTGGACGAAGGCACCAAGGTAGGTCCCACACCTCCCCACCCCAAATCCTGGTCTCCGTAGTAACGTGAACCTGCTGCGTTTGGCAGGAGCTGCAGGTCGGTGTCAGGCACAGTGCTCCTGGGTTTCCAGGCTGCTGTGTGCACTGCCGCTGGTCCTGACAGGTCCCTCCATACAGTGGCTAGGGCAGTCGCGTAGCTACATTTGCCGGATGGTCTTTTTGCTCAGGGTCCCAGAAAATTTCGCTGGGCACAAATTCTGTTTAACTAAAGGGAGCATATAAAAAAAACAACTGGGCACCGAGTTAACTAAATGTAGACACGTTAACGTGCTTCTATTGTTTGTGTCCATGCGTCTTAACTTAGACAGAAGCTTGTGAGCAGATATTCTCTTATTTGAGCGGTCGCGTCTGTTTGAATACGCAACCCAATCAAACCACATGTGGGTGCCTACTGCATGGTCGCGTCACCACTGTCTCTGGCGGAATGCAGTGCGATGTGTGGCTGCTTCGGCAGATCCTGTCAGCTGAAATCAACCAGGGATGTGCAAGAATACAAACGGCTAGTTTGACTCCTTACTCCCAAACTGGCTCCCAAAAATGTATCTTCTGCTGTGCAATATCAATTGAGGTTTCACTTAGCCCCAGATCTTTGCAGAATTATTATGCAGGTATATAAATCATTAAGCCTCATGAGAAAGCAATCATAAAAATACCTGTACATTCAGCTTTTTTGCGATGATTTTAAATCATAGAACCATATTTGGATTCACTTTCTACTTTGTGTAACAGCCAAGATGTGTTGCCGAAAAAACATGTTCCATCTTTTCTGCACATTGCTGTGTGAGGACTCCACATATGCATTTATTTCACCTTTGTGACATTAACATATGAGGGATTTTAAAGGGGCAATGGATCACACACAGGCTCAGTCAGAATTAAATACATATGGTGAGTCAAAATGTCAGCCTAAGTTTTATTATTTAATGCAAGTTGCACTGGAAAGCCTGCAGCACTTTGTGCACCAGTTTGCAGGTGCTGATTGTGTGAAATAAGGACTGAGTCTTTGCTGTCATTTGTGTGATCTGGAACATGATCAGGGAGATTAAAGAAATGTCTATCATGGCGTGTACTCATCGTGTAGACATTATTAGTCCTCTTCTGGAATGCTTAATTACTTGAGAGGCGTCTTTTTCACATATCCAAGCACTACATGTTCCACCATTTTCCAGTTGTAAACGGACCACATTACTTAAAAGGGGTCAAAAAAATTTTTTCTGCTTTCCCACCCCTATACTCACTGACAGGGCTTGTGTGGGGGAGAGGGGGTGGTAGGTTGAAATTAGGATGATTCCAAGGGCCCTGACTAACATATCCCTGACTAACAGGGGCCCTCAGAAATATTAGAGCATAGGATTTTCTTTGGGGGTGGACTCAATGTCTGTTCTTGGGGCCTCAGACTCTCTGGTGGTGACACTGCTCACTGATAAATGTGTCATGTGTTCATCTCTGCGATGAGCTCTTTGTGACCATCAGAGCGTAAACCACACTTTCCCAAATCAGAATGCGAAAACCACATTTCTCCGACAAGTTAACCTGAACTGACGTGGGGACGCTGTTCTGGGCAAGACAGCGGTGCCCTATTGGGTCACGCCAAGGGGTGAGAACAGGGCCGAAATGTAGGTGGAGCTACACCCAGAACCACCATAAGAATGTGAAGAATGCCTTCTCCAGTGGCCGTTCAACCTGTCAGTCACCTATACCATACAGAGCGCTTCTCAGGTTAAATAAAGTGCAGAGAGTTTTTGCTCCCTAATTGCTAACCCAGGATCATCTTACCTAGCCCTTGTCCTAACCCTGGCCACTATACAAAAATAGTGATAAGAAGCCATTGTTGGGCCAGTGATTTTTAGCTAAACTTGTACATTAGATGCACTTATTCTCAAAGATTTTTCAATGAGGCATAGTTGCCACTACATAAGCGTGTCTGCGGTTATTGTTCCTGTAATTAATAACATAAATTAATTTAAAGGGAAGGCACTGTCAGACTGACAAAGGCTGTTGCATTGCAATGGAGGCATGTCATGTCCTGCTCTGCCTGTCACACAAAATTAATAGATATAATTAATACATTTATGAGTAATAGTTTTAATATTAGTAGAATTAAATATTTTTTTAAATTGTTATATGGAAGAGAATGGATTTTTAGGATAATTTCCATGTATTCTGTTAGTTTGTCTACGTAGATGTTGATAATTCCCCCCCTTAACTACTGTGTTTATATTGTACTTACATATGATCATCCGTTTTCTTCATACACAGTTCAGTCTACTGCGAAAAACAGCACTGCATCAAGTGCTTGGGTTGTTTTGACAGCAATCTCTCTCTTTTTTTTAATTCAGTGAAATAAACAGTCGTACATCAACCCTGAAACGTTCTTTTGCGAAGTGTGGAATTCCAGCCAGCTCCTGTTTATGTGTTTATCTCTCTGTCTCTAGTAGAGTCTTTTTTGGGATTTTCCACGGGGCAATTTGTTTTTTCCTGCCGGCCCACCCATTGTGCTGGCATTCTCAGACGTTCCTTAGGTCCCTGCTGCCCTCGTGCCAAGCTGCCTCCCGCGTTCACCCTGTCAGCTCTGCGGCAGCGCAGGGAACAGGAACGCTCTGTCTACCTCAGTGTTGGAGACTAGGCTCAGGCACAGGGCTGATTGCACACTCTGTTAATCTGGCATTCTTTGGACAGTTATTGGAGTTTGTGTTGGTTTTTTAAAATGTTTTTTTAAGTAGTCTGTGGTTCTGACCTCATCTCAGCCCCTTTCAGTTTGCCACTTATGTCCCTCCCACCCGCGGTGTGTGTGTGTGCATGTGCGTGTGTGCGTGTGTGCGTGTGTGTGCAAGTGTAATGAGGGGGCACAAACAGGGAATAATCTGTTCTTCAGACTATTGCAGTAGTTCTGTTATTCTTGGGATTTTGAACATTAGCATGGAAAGACAGTAAGAACATGAACATGTGGCTCCTAGCTGATTGATTCAGTCCCTGTGGTCAGTGGCTCCTAGCTGATGGATTCAGTCCCTGTGGTCAGTGGCTCCTAGCTGATGGATTCAGTCCTTGTGGTCAGTGGCTCCTAGCTGATTGATTCAGCCCCTGTGGTCAGTGGCTCCTAGCTGATGGATTCAGTCCTTGTGGTCAGTGGCTCCTAGCTGATTGATTCAATCCTTGTGGTCAGTGGCTCCTAGCTGATTGATTCAGTCCCTGTGGTCAGTGGCTCCTAGCTGATTGATTCAGTCCCTGTGGTCAGTGGCTCCTAGCTGATTGATTCAGTCTCTGTGGTTAGTGGCTCCTAGCTGATTGATTCAGTCCCTGTGGTCAGTGGCTCCTAGCTGATTGATTCAGTCTCTGTGGTTAGTGGCTCCTAGCTGATTGATTCAGTCCCTGTGGTTAGTGGCTCCTAGCTGATTGATTCAGTCTCTGTGGTTAGTGGCTCCTAGCTGATTGATTCAGTCCCTGTGGTCAGTGGCTCCTGAAGGATCCTCTCCCTAGGTTCACACCTCAGCAGCCAAGGTTTTTATTTTATTAAATAACTAATAACCAAACAAGTTTCAACTGGGAACACACAAGAACACAACGGAATTCCTCTAACACCTCTTCTTCTAATTGCAAACACTTCTGTTACAAACAATGGCACCTTCTCGCTGGAATTAGGGAGAGAATCCAGCAGGCGCCTATGCTGGAGTACTGGGTACCGAGCAATGGGAAAGTGGCCAGGGTATAGGGCCAGGCACTTTGGGCAGGGTCTTCTCATTGCCTCTTCTCTACATTCTTGTCTGGTTGAAAGTATTCACAAAGGAATAGGCAGGGTACTGAGCCACACACTGTCCTTGTCTGTACCATCACCACCAACATACATAAACTGGACTTTTTCTTTATCAATTCAGTGCTCCTGAAGTCCTCAGAAGAAATGGCAGTAGACAGAAAATGCACCAGATTTTTTTAATTTGATGCCGAAAAGTTGATCTTATTTTATATCACCTATACCAATCCCAGTGCAATTTCCTGATTAGTTGCAACTTAAGAAATATTCTCTCCGAGACATATTGTACAGACAAGAGCAGCATGTTAAGGGTAGGGTTCAGAGTAGGGGCAAGCTAAGTTTATTCGAGACATAATTCAGTTCATGTTTCGAAGAAGTGCTGAAAAGGGAATGTAAGCTGAGATTGCCAAATATAGCCTTTATTTACCTTTAATAAGTTTGGACACGGGCGGCACGGATGGTGCAGTGGGTAGCACTGCCGCCTCACAGCAAGGAGGTCCTGGGTTCGAATCCCCGTCGGCCGGGGCCTCTCTGTGCGGAGTTTGCATGTTCTCCCCGTGTCTGCGTGGGTTTCCTCCGGGTACTCCGGTTTCCTCCCACAGTCCAAAGACATGCAGGTTAGGCCAATTGGAGAGTCTAAATTGCCCGTAGGCATGAGTGTGTGAGTGAATGGTGCGTGTGCCCTGCGATGGACTGGCGACCTGTCCAGGGTGTATTCCTGCCTTTCGCCCAATGTATGCTGGGATAGGCTCCAGCCCCCCTGCGACCCTGATCAGGATAAGCGGGTTCAGATAATGGATGGATGGATGGAAGTTTGGACACAATTGGCCCTTCAGCAAGTAGCTGGCTTACACCTACATAGAAGAACAGAGGGTCAGGGTTCTGATCTGACCTGGGTTTAAATGGAACAGAAAGCCACTTATCCCCAGTGGAAACTGCTCGCTACCCAAGCAGGGATTTTGAGCTGCAGGTTTCCCCACCAGTTCTCCCTACACCATGAGATGTATGAAGGAGGGGTGTAATGATTAATTACATCCAGATCAATGTATCGGGTCAAAGGGCAAAGTTCAGATGCAGTCAGTGTGTGGGAAAAAATTATCATAGCAAAATATGTATTTAAAACATCCATAATCCTCTCTAGCAACACTACTAAAATCATTGTTTACATTTCCAACTCGACGTCATCCTCACTCGCACTAGCCCCGTTTTCCCTTCTGCTAAACGTGATGTCCACACATTTCTGCACTCTCAACCTAATTTTGTTTGAATATGTACATTATCACAGAATTGTGTTAGCTGGATCATATATATTTTTAGTTTTACTATATTGGATTGTTTTGGATAGTATCATAGTAAAATTTGTGATATTGCTAAATATTGAATCAAAATTATGTCCTTTCATGGTAACTCCAGAGATTTACACCTTTCGTCATAACAGTGACTTCAGTTATAACAGGAAGCAAACTATGGCTCTGTGTTTGTGGGGCTCTTGGTACCCTGACAGTGCTGTGTAATTAGTTCACTTGATTCCTCCTCAAAATACATTGAGGCCGTTCAAAGTAGGCCCAAGGGAGGGTTGGCCATCTCCACTGACCACTGAGGAGTCCATTGTACCCTTCACTACATGTTTGTCCCTAGACCAGGGGTCACTCAAATCTGACCCTCAAATCCAAATCCAGTCCTGGTTTTCTTTCCACCCAGGTAATTAACTGAACTATTAGTGCTACTGATTGGCCAGACTCTTCACACCTGACTCCCAGGTATAGGGAGGGTGGAAAACCAGCAGTTCTGAGCCCTCACGGATTTGGCAATCCCAGGCCTGGGCTAACGTCGCGCTTGCCGCTCTGAGTAACGGCTGAGTGTAGCTCCCTGGAAGAGTGCTGGTGTCTTCTCCTTCCCATCTCCAGCGATGAACGATGATTTATGGCTAAGTGGCCCGCACACAGCCTCCACCCCCTCCTCCCCCCCAATCCCCAAATCCTCACATTCAGCACGTGCAGTCCCCCCCCTGCCACCTCCCTCTCGCTTCACTGGTCCAAAGAAAACAGCCCGTCGCCTCAACAGGTACCAGTGTTTACTGTACAAACATGGCTTCCAGAGAGCGGCAGGGGTGGAGGCGTCCCGAAACGGAGAGGAATTTGGCGGGAGAGAGCAGGGAGCGTGGGCTGGGACGGGCTTCTGACAAGTGGGGCCCGTGGCATCTGCACATGTCCGCTCTTGCTGGCTGCTGCGTCCCCTGTTTTCTTTATTTTATTTGTGGGGGGGCTGTGTGTTGTCATGAAGCCATATTATCCGCTTAGCGACTCCTCCACCTCATGTCTGTGTGGGTGATGTCATGGAGCCATATTATCCGCTTAGCGACTCCTCCACCTCGTGTCTGTGTGGGTGACGTCATGGGGCCATATTATCCCTCAGCGACTCCTGATGTGAAAGCTTTGAAGCTCAATATCTGAAAACTACTCAATGATAGAACCTTATAATTCCAAGGTTACAATATGAGCCTGTCTGAGGGTCAGCTGATGAGGACACAGCCAATAGGTTTGCTGGACAGGGGGCTGGAATTCAATTACAATAGTTACAAAAACAGCATTTAAATTGTGGCTGTGGGGTGGAGTGACCTACTACATAGTTCAGTAGGCCATTTAGAGTTAGTTAAAACACTGAGTAATTTAAGTTCAGGGAGACCACTCTATTAATTCCACCTTTACTGCCTCAATACCTTGTGGAAATATTGTGATTTTATTAAAGAGATTAGTTTTAATGAAACTACACATTAAAATGTACTGAAGGACTTGGCCTTTCTTAGAAAATAATTGCTTTATGCACCTCATAAAAAAGGTCAAATTAACTTTTCAAGTTAAGTTTTATTTTAATAATTTGTGATTTATGCCAGATTTATGGGGGCCCCTTAATCTAGCATGAAGCTCATCATGTGCTGGTTTTGGTCAGATTGTAAATTCATATGAAGGCCTAAACTGTGAGCTGCATTATTTTACTCTGATGCCTGAGGCCTGGGTCTCTTTCAGAATGCACACACAATTTTCAGAGACATGGTCTTGAATACAAAAGCAGTTTCTATAAAATGGTAAAAAGAAATTGTATCTACAAAAGATGTTTTGATCTTCAAAATACTACTTTTGGAGGGCACGGGGCGACATGGCTCAGGCAGTAAGAGCAGACGTCTGGCAGTCAGAGGGTTGTCGGTTCGATCCCCTGCCCGGGCGGGCTGTGTCAAAGTGTCCCTGAGCAAGACACCCAAATGCTCCTGATAAGCTGGTCGGTGCCTTGCATGGCAGCCAATCGCTGTCGGTGTGTGAGTGTGTGTATGAAAGGGTGAATGAGAAGCATCAATTGTACAGCGCTTTGGATAAAAGCGCTATATAAATGCCAACCATTTACCATTTAGGGCACTGTATGTCTCCAAAACATTTTAAGATTATCATTAGTTAATCTGCATAGTCCTGCCTCTTCAAATTTATATTTATCATAACTATTACTTTCTTTGTCCATCTCGCCAATATACTACAGGAAATATATAAGCAATCTTAGACACAAAACTCAGTTTTTATTTTATGTGACATTATGCTGACAAAGTTCAACATTGCTTAATAAGCATTTAGCTTATTCCAAAATGATTTATAGTTAGTATTTTATTCAATATGTGCCAGGAGTTAGACAAGGTATACTCAAAGAAAACTAATGTTACCGCACGTCACTCATTTCTTCACTTGCTCAAGTGTTGTGTTATGTTTGATTTCCCCTAAAGCTAACCTGGATTGATTTCTTGCAAAAAGAAAAAAAGAAACATCTACTCTAACGTTATAAATTCATAAACTAAGAGCTACCTGTCCCCTCAACAGTTACCCTTGCTGACAGATATGTTTGCTGGTCTGTGTGCCTACCTCCATAAATGACTCAATCTGCCTTGTTGATGGAAAGATTAACTTTTCTGTTTGCATATGGAGACTTGTGTGGACCTAGGGTTTAATGAAGCCATACAGGGTACGGCTGTTGATTTGAAGAGCTCTGCATTGTTTAGTGTGTCCTTGTATGCATATGTGAGTCACCGAGGAGAAAATTGAAGACAAGCAAACATTTTTCTTAAAAGGAAAAAAAAAAAAGGTTATAGACATTTTTTAACACCTTCTGTGCTCAGTGCAGTGATTCTGTAATGGATAAACCGTAGGCTTCAGTCCTCCCATTTCAGTCGTCAAACGTATGCTTCAGTTGTCCCATTTCAGTCTTCAAATGTATACTTCAGTCATCAAGCAATGATGAAACTAATTCAATCACCGCTTTTTTAAGAAGAGAAATGAAAAAGTAATTCTACAGTTATTTGTATGACAGAGATTTCTCTTTATAGCTGAACAGGATGGCTTTGCAAGCAACAAAGTATTTTTCTGACTGATATGAGCAGCATTAGAAAAAGTATGAATGGGTTGGAATGCATGCTGATTCCTACTCATATTGGCCTTTCACTGGCACAGACCCCAGATAAAGCGCACCTCGCCCCGCCTTGGGGTCCCCTTTAGTGCAGACGCTTTATGGCAAGGAGGCTGCTTGAACCCCAAGAGATTTCACAATGTGTCATGACTCACTCACACGCTCTTACTAGCAAAGAATGCACTTTTTATGCATGCATGAATTAAAAGCATGAGCATAGTTTTTGCCGTGTCAATGTTGAACCAAACAGAATAGCACGGCTTAACAGCTGAATATTTGATCATTCGACTTACATTTAATTAGAGATCTAACGTGAAGGATCACGCTAATGTTATATTCACATTATCTGTTTGATAATTTGACTGTTTATAGTGCCCACTAACCATTTGTGAAACTACATATGTTAAGTCATTATCTTGCTCAGAGCAGTCCACTTGCTTGGATTGACTTCTGCACCACTGGAAGTGGGACCCCAGCAAACGGCTCCTTCACAATCCAATTCACCATTTCATTTATGTTACTGAAGTAATATACCCACTGACAAATATACTAGTCAATAACTACACAAAGAACCACAGAAAGGTGTTTCCATTACCTATTTAAAGGCAAATTTGCAATGGTGTGCAAGTAATGGAATGAGCCAATGCAGTTAAGGACAAAGTTAAAGTTAAGGACAAAGCATCATATTCCAGTGAGCATTTTTGTGGTGAAATGTCAGTGAAATGTCATCTAGGCATTCATGTGGAAACCCAGCTATATTTGAAAAGTGAACATTTTCTAGCCAACTAGGGCCTTCCATCCATCCATTATCTGAACCCGCTTATCCTGAACAGGGTCGCAGGGGGGCTGGAGCCTATCCCAGCATACATTGGGCGAAAGGCAGGAATACACCCTGGACGGGTCGCCAGTCCATCGCAGGGCACACACACCATTCACTCACACACTCATACCTATGGGCAATTTAGACTCTCCAATCAGCCTAACGTGCATGTCTTTGGACTGTGGGAGGAAACCGGAGTACCCGGAGGAAACCCACGCAGACACGGGGAGAACATGCAAACTCCGCACAGAGAGGCCCCGGCCGACGGGGATTCGAACCCAGGACCTCCTTGCTGTGAGGCGGCAGTGCTACCCACTGCACCGTCCGTGCCGCCCCAACTAGGGCCTTGCCAGACTATATCCGGGTAAAACCTGAGCCATATTGGGGTTAACTTAGACCGTTTGTCAAAAGGTCTCAACCTAGATTTCCACCCCAATTGATGTCTAGATTCCAGCTTTTGCCTATGGACCTTTGAGGCTGAAATCGGTCTGTTGTTTGTTGTGTTCATGAAAGCACAAACATTCCCTCATTATTCAAAGGTCTGCTTGTTTACTAACATATTTTCTACATGACATAACACACATTTTATCATTAGATGTAAAATTGAAACCGTACTTCTCCATAACTTGTGCACAGCGTGATACTGTTGATAATTAACATCAAAAGGTTTCTCTCTGGCAGATTTGGTCACAAAACAGTAAAACTAGGAGCTGAATCATTGGCATTTCATGCAAATTGGGAATTTCGACTAGGCCATAAATATACAGGGAAAGACTTGATCTCCACTGAATGCACAGTAAAATGTCCAGTTAATTCAACTCAGATAACAACTCATAACAGACTGCAGATGAGGCTAATAGGGACCAGTATATTCTCTGAAATCGACTCTTACAGAATAAGATAAGATAAGAAATGTTATTGAACCCCGTGACCCATCCTATTTACTTAGGAGCAGTGGGCAGCCACAGTGCAGCGCCCTCGGATCAACTCCAGTGCTCGTGACCAGTGCCTTGGTCAAGGGCAATGACAGGAGCACCAATACATACAGTATCATCCCTTGGACTCCGTTAGAGTTGAATTAATACTGGACAGTTTACTGTGTGGATTGGGGGTTCACTTTATTTGGTATTTTAGACTTTTTTTTTTCTTTTCCCCAGAGATGCTCTTCTGTATACCACTGTTGTAATGTGTGGTTATTTGCGTTACTGTCACCTTTGACCAGTCTGGCCTCTCTCATTAACAATGCATTTCAGAACTGCTGCTCACTGAATGGTTTTTGTTTTTCACAATATTCTCTGCAGAGACTCTAGAGACTGTTATGTGTGAAAATCTCAGGAGATCAGTTTGAGATGCTCAATCCACCCTGTCTGGCACCAACAATCATTCCACGGTCAAGTCACTTAGATCACATTTCTTCACCATTCTGACATTTAATCTGAAGAAAAACCTGAACCTCTTGCCCATGCCTACATGCTTTTATGCATTTAGTTGCTGCCACATGATTGGCTGATTAAATATTTGCATTAGCAAGCTGGTGTACAGGTCTACCTAAGAAAGTGCGCACTGAGTGTACAGTAGGGGTTGGAGGGAATGTTCTTCTGGCAGGGGGGGGGACTGGCTGGGGGACCCTCTGACTCTCCTGATGGCCCTATATTAAACGTGTTCACCCAAGCTTAGACTGCTGCACAGGGGGAGTGAGGTGCCCTCGCTTAAAGCAGCCAAGAGAGGATAGATCATGGGCCTGTCTCCAGAGTAATCCCCTCTGAGTACTTTCTGGCTGGGTTCACAGCAAGCGCCTGGCGACGTCTGCAGAACCCCCCCTCACCCCCCCATACACAAACCCTGCATGAATTAAACACATGAACATCATTCTGCTGTCTTGCTGTGTAAGTAAACAGCATCGCAAAGCTTAACAGTGGAAGATTTCATTATTGAACATTTTGTCCTAATTGCACAGCTTTTTTTCTCCATATTTTTGGTTAAAATCTGTTGCTAAGAGCTGAATGTTTGCTCGCAACTTAAATTAGCAACCTTTTGGTTACATGCCCGACCATCTGAAGTTACACCCTGCAGGTCAGAGTGACTGGGGTGTGAGATCAATCGCAGAGATGCCCTGAGGTGAAACATGGCGAATTCTGAGCTGTATTCAATTTTAAAATACAGCTTGCTATTGATTCTCTTGATCTCTGTCCCTTCTCTCTCTCTCTACTGCTTTCTCTGAAGGCAGTTTAATTTTAGAGATAAACTTTGTTTATTTGGACTACTACAGTAGCACGTGTAGACATCAACATTCCTTGGTGCATGCTTGTACACGAAGTACTAACTCACTAAGGACTGACTGAAGTAATGAAAGCATACTGTAGATATTACATATTACATATATATAATATGGTGTATGGCTATACCTCACCAAGCCATCTTGTCTCATTTTAGGTCCAGACAAACTTCTCTTCGGTTTCTTTATGCAGAAAAGTACCACCCATGTGGTTATAAATTTAAAAATAACCACCAACAAGGACCACTGAGTTAGTGGGGTCTCCAAGGCACGAGGGAATGGAATACAAATTAAGCCTAAATTGCTAGCTCTGAAGCAGGTTTTGACAGTTATGTTTACGTTTTCTTTTGGTTGCCGCCCCAGGAGAAACATTTCACCGCGTTACGCAGTTTCAATTAAACTGCCAGTAATTTTCCTTAGGAACACAGTAAAGAGACACAAACACAAATTCACCTTTAAAAACATTTTTTAGCAAATGCATGAATGGCTTCTACATCAGGTTGAGTTGGATAACATTGTGCAATTTTCAATTTTCATGCATTTATTTCTAATAGTTATCCAAACTATAAAATGAAATTCCTTCATGGGACACTGCATCTTGTCTTGGACAAAGAGTTCCTTACATCGCACAGTAATGCAAATAGCCTTAAACATAAGACTTTTGTTTTGCCTCTCTTGAAGGAGCCTGATGTTGAAGTTGTTTCAAATATTAAAATCCACAATATGTTTATCAGGTATAATCCCTGCCAATCACATGACCTGATTTCATATGGGGGGAGCTCTGCCTGATATTACCAGCTATTTAAATGCTATTGCTACCATCACTGGCTTGTTGTGAACGAGTAAGCCCAAATGAAATGTACACAATATGAATTACATTAAATCAGGCAGCTCTTGTATAGGAAGTGCTCTTAAGCCTAAAGGGATGATTGCATGATCTGAACCAAATGTACAGTACTAATGAAAAAAAATATTAAACATGGAGGCGTTTAAGGCTAATAAGGCTTATAACTGAAGTCAGGAATGACGATGTGGTGCTCCAGTAGTAACTCACTGAGGACTGGGTCTCGGGGCGAACCGTTTGATGTGTCATAGTGGAGCTGTCACTCAAAGCTCTGTGTTGAGAGGGAGAACTCGCTGTTCATCACCCCTCCTTCCGCCTCTTTGATCAGAGTACAGGTGGTAATGTGGCCAGGCTGCAGATCGACACCTTGTTTTCCCTCTCTGCAGATCTCTCTGCGTCTCTCTCTGCGTGTCTCTCTGAGTGTGTCTCTCTGCAGATCTCTCTGTGTGTCTCTCTGTGCAGATCTCTGTGTAGATCTCTGCGCCTCTCTCTCTGCGTGTCTCTCTCTGCGCGTCTCTCTCTGCGCGTCTCTCTCTCTGCGCGCGTCTCTCTCTGCGCGCGTCTCTCTCTGCGCGCGTCTCTCTGCGCGTCTCTCTGCGTGTCTCTCTGCACGTCTCTCTCTGCGCGCGTCTCTCTCTGCGCGTCTCTCTGCTGTTGTGCTGCTGTTGTCTGTTGTGTTAGGGCTGGAGTCAGGACCTACTGGACAGTATATCTACAGGAACAGAATTGGGAACCACTGAGCTAGTATGAATAAGCTCCAGACAGGTTTTCAGACAACTGCCAGAAGCTGAGATCTAAGAGGGGAGTTGAAGAGGGAGAGGTTCATCTCAGGGACTTCGGTTGAGCAATAACACAAATGTTTGTGGTCTTACAGAAAAGGGTCTCAGAAGGTTACATTGCTTCAAGATGACAAAAGTGGTAAAGTTATGCATGAGTTGCCATTTTATATTCCCCTTGAAGCAAATGCAATAATATAGCTTTAATTACAGACAGGCTTCCCCAAAACACAAGAGCCTCCTCTGTGGGATACAGTGCTAATCATTTAATGACAATAGTGTGCAAACAATAAGAGAAGATAACAGGAATATAGGCCCGTTTCCTGGCATGGGCTTATGACTGCTATTCATGCGGGCAATTTCTCCTGCGCTGAACTATGACTTAACACCGAAAGACCACAGAGATGGGGGAACAGTCTTACAAGTGTAGGCTGACTACAACGTCAAAGTGCTAAAACAGCGAGAGACTGAGGTTGTCATTGGGAAAAGGGGCTACATTATGTTTCTAAATTGAAGGGATTAGAAGTGGAGCTGGCAGATTACAGGCTGGCTTTGTACAGCTATTGTTGTTCTTGTTCAGTGTGTGCAGATTCAATCTTGTTTATGCAGGACTGACAGCGATCCCCTCTAATCCTGCGACTCCAAGAATGGCAACATTTGAACTAGCTTCTCGACCACAAAGCCCTCCGAAAAATAACTTCAAAATAAAATATATTTAAAATAGATTTACTGTTGCCTGCAGTGAATTGGTGGAGAGTGAAGCGCTGAGACTTCGGTGACATTTCCTTTTTCTTGGATTTCAGTATTGGTGCTGATATACAGTGATCTCCATTGTAAATGTATTTTTTTCATAGAATTGAAGGGATATGAAATGTAATTGCATAATTCTGCTCTACCTTATTCCATGTACAAACCCTGGGATATTGCTTTGGGGATACTTCAGTGCAACTTGACATAATGAAAGAGAACCTCTCTTGCATTGTATTCCCCTTCTCTACACAAATTGAGAATGAAGCCATATTTATTTAATCAAAAGCAAGTCGGAAACAAAGATACAGCTAGCACGTGTAGAGCCATTTCTTCAACTATTGTTTGGGTTCCAGTTTTTTGTCCAGGTCTGGTTTGTGATCCTGGCCAGACTGTATAAATGTCCAATCTGAATAATAGCTTGAAACTTGACCGCTATTTTTTAAATACTTCTGTCGCCACTATAACTCCCCCAGTCGGCAATTTGTTCAACCCCCCCCCAATCAAGCTGCCCCCAGGTCAGCGAACCCGAACCTTGCTTATGTGTGCATGTACGCACATGTGTACGCAAGCACGGGTGTTTGAAAATCCCCTGGCAGCCCTAGCTGTTGTCGGTAACCCCGGTTGCCCTTGTGAGGTGGCTGGGAAGATGAGTGCAGTCTAGCACACGGAGAAGCAGATAATCACTTCAATGCTGACGTACTGTAACGGCCCTTTGAACCCTGTGAGTGCACAGCGGGCGTGCGTTCTGTCGACAATGTGCGGACCGTGCACCTACGTGCACGTTCATCTACGTGCTTCTGTCTATTCTCTCTCAGTCCCAGACACAAAAGCAAAACCATGCGGTTCCAATAAAAAAAACATACTGTATAGGTGTATGTGGAATTGTCTCCAGGTTTATAGTAATGGAAATAAGGTTTGCCGTCTTCTGCAGATGAAGTACAGCAGGAAACAGGGGCCTGTTAGTTTTTCAGGATAAGCAAGCCGTGTCTTGGCTCACATATCTAAACAAATTCCATCTCAGAAAGCTCTAGCTCTGTGCCTGGTCCCAGTCTTGGTGTCAGTCTAAAAGCAGTCAGTTGATATAATGTCAAGGGAGTATCTATGATTAACATACATTGTTTATGTTCAAATACCATATGCTGTATCGCTCGAGAGTACTGTTGACCCAAATTAAAAGCAGTGGCATTGGCAGTTTGGTTTATGCCTTACAGTATATTTTATTAAATAGTACAATCAGAAAGGGGCGGCACGGATGGTGCAGTGGGTAGCACTGCCGCCTCACAGCAAGGAGGTCCTGGGTTTGAATCCCCGTCGGCCGGGGCCTCTCTGTGCAGAGTTTGCATGTTCTCCCCGTGTCTGCGTGGGTTTCCTCCGGGTACTCTGGTTTCCTCCCACAGTCCAAAGACATGCAGGTTAGGCTGATTGGAGAGTCTAAATTGCCCGTAGGTATGAGTGTGTGAGTGAATGGTGTGTGTCCCTGTATTCCTGCCTTTCGCCCAATGTATGCTGGGATAGGCTCCAGCCCCCCTGCGAACCTGTTTAGGATAAGTGGGTTCAGATAATGGATGGATGGATTCATGGACAATCAGAAAGCACACATTCTGTATGCACCTATATATAGATAGTGTATTACAATCCTAAAAAAATCGACAAATGTCCAATTCACAAATCACAAGGGACAACTACAGTGTCCTATTTCATTGCACCTCTGATAGGCATCCATTAAGCTGTAAGCCATGACAAATTCTTCATTCATGATGGGACCCATTTTGTATCCTTGCATCCCAAGCTCTGTAGTGTCAGGCTATATGTTAATGTGTATCATTTTGGGTTTTACCCATCACCGAGGAACTGGATACATGATGGTTGACCTGATAGAACAGTCATTTAAATGAAACATTTTGTTTTGATGTTCTCAGGAACATGCTGCACTTCATAACTGCACTTAGTTGGGTCTACATCTCTTGTTTGTTGGCATTAGTATGCCAAGGTCAGTTCTGAAGTACTGGGTCATAAAATGCTTGTATTAAGAGAAACCTATTGATCTTAATGAGCCACAGTCTCAGCTCAGGATCCAGAGAACACAGATGAAAGGTATAAAATATTTATTTTCCTCCTCAATCAGTTAAATAAGCAATTATAGATTACCTAGGCATTAAATAGCACATTTCATTGCACTAATTTTCATTTGGAATTTGCATTTGCCAATTGGCACTGCTCAGAGCCCATTGGCTCTTTGAGAACAGGTTTGAGAGGGGGAGGGAGGGAGGGAGAGAGAGAGGGTACAGACTGTAACCTGTTCTGATGTCTGGCACCATTTAATTGTATCTTTAGGCAACATTTTTCCACTGATGGTTCATAAGCAGAAATTATGACTCATAGGATTTTATTATGTGGTTACAATGTTTTGAATTGGCGGATGGTGGGAAAAGAGAAATCAGACTCAAGTGTCTGATGTATCTTGCAATTAGCACTTCTCAGAATTGTTGTGATGGAAAAGTACTAAAAAAATAAGGTGAGCCTTTTCTTCATTAACCCTTCAAGGTGTAAGGTCACAAATATGCGATTAGAATGTTCTTAACTGAACATCCTAATGGTGACGTAACAATCACTACTGGTGTTCTAGAACACAGATTTAGAATTATATATATTATTTTAACTCCTACTCTTTAAAGGGTTAATGTTTTTGAATACTCAAACCTATTATGATTATGAAATATGAGTTCATGGGCCCAAGCAAACAGTTTATATAAAGCTGAAATTGCCAGTTGCAGAAAATATGTAAATATTACACCACTCAGTCATTAGTTGCATCTTACAAGTGAATACATTAAAGTGATTAACCGTGTTTATTTTATTACGTAATCTGGTATTTTTAACTTGTTTTTATTTTCTTAGTCTTACACTGTTTGTGCAGTTTCATTCAGGGAGTCTGACAAATTGCTCCAAGGTGACATTGGTAAGGAAGTGACTCGCTTTAAACACAGTGCTCCCTCACATGGGGGCCTTCCCATGGAAATGAGCCTTGGTGGAGTGCTTTTAAATAAAAACATTTTTTTTAAGCAATTTTAATAAATGAATTAATATCATAGGTGCATAGCTTGCTGGCCTAAATGTTAACCTGACATGCAGCTGATGTTCGATCCTCACAGCTTGCAGAGAACCAGCGTGTGGACCCCCTCGGGTCCTGGATGGACTTTGTGAAGAGGCCAGTGGGAAACCCTGCTAAGTGCCGTAAGAGAAAAAGACCGCTGGTGAGTCAGACTGCTCAATAAGTCCAGACTTTTTGTAACAACCTTAAACTGTTCCCTCAATCACGCTATAGTCTGACAACCAAAATGTATAATGCTGGTGAAGGGCAACAGTCATTTATTAGTCGTTCAATATGTGAGATCACAAATATATAATCAGAAGGTGTTCTTAAATGAACATTCTAATGCTGACGTAACAATCACTACTGGAACTGTAACTGAAAGCAATTGAGTTCTAGAGCACCGACATCTAGATTTTTGAAGAAACATTCCACAAAATCTACTCTTGAAAGGGTTAATGTGTGCTCCTGCTATATTAGATTATTCCATGTCTGATGATCCATGTTTTTACCCACTTTCCCAGCCTGGACCCCCAGGCCCTCCGGGTCCCCCAGGGCCACAGGGGCCCCCAGGACTTCCTGGGGCAGAAGTGACCCAAGAGGCATTGCTCCAAGAATTCAAAGACATGATCCGAAGTAAGAATACGGCAACATTTCAAAAATAATTTAAGGGACATGGTAATCCACAAATTGTCTACAGATATTCACTAGCCTGCTTTCTCATATATCCTGATGAACTTGATCTGTCTTTTTTATTGTACTGTCCATGTGTATTCAAACCCATTAGGAACAAAAAAGAAAGGCTTACACACTCATTTAATACCCAAAAAAAACCCAATGTGGTCAAAACGATACAATGATACAATAAATACTATTGGTTCCATGAAGCATGAAGGTAGTGTGAGTCTTCTGTTTTTGTTCCTATATGTTCCCGTGACCCAGCACCTTTCCCAAGTCTTTTGGTGTGCATCATTTCTCTGTTGCCGTATTACCGGTTTTACCTGGTTTTACTACCTTGGTTGAGTTCCACAAGGCTGACTGAGTAACTGGGAGATGTGTCTGTCTGTCTGTCTTCCTCCAGAGGCCACAGACAGACGGGCAGAAGTGGACAGGAGGACCAGCCCCAGCGCACTGCCCCCAGCCCTGATCACCCTGGAGGGCATGACCTCATACAGGAGGATACAGGAGGCCTTCCACTGCAGGCTCAAGGGTCCCGTCATCGTGGACAAGAAAACCCTGATGGAGCTTCAAACATATCAGACAGTAGGTTGGCAAGGAGGGGGTGTGCGTGCCCAAAGGTAGCACCCATGTTGGTATCATTCAGTTATTCGCGCTTGGCTATTGTAGCCAAAAAAAACTCCATGGCACCATGTTTATACACGATGCTCAATGTGTGCATCTGAAAATGACTGTCAAACAGACAGTAGCTTGGCAAAGAGGAGGGTGTGCCTCATGCTAGTATCTCTCTGTTATTCACTCTTAACTGCTTTAGCCAAAAAATGGAGGGGGGGTTATCTCCATTGCATTGTGTCCATTATACAGGGTGCTCGCACCTGAAAATTTGCCCAAAATAAGTCAATAAGGACAAGACTATTAAACAAGCACGAGGGTTCCTCCTGGGACTTACGTTTTCCCCCATTTGGAATGCCCAGGACCATGACTCAGGGCTCAGTCCAGTCATTCATAAGAACACAGATGAGCATTTATGTGCAGAACATGCTGTACTTCACATACAGCCTGTATGAGGCAACATACAGTTTGTCCACTAGCCTTTACCCAGTTATACATTATAGGCATTTATCCAGAGCAACGTCCAGTTGATTTTAAAATTGTTCGCATGAATTTCACATGCTATTACATAAAATGTAATGAACACATGAGACAGAGACAAACTTTAACTAACAGTAGGAGTGAGATGAACACAAACAGTAACTCTAACAGTGGGAGTGAGATGAACACAAACTTTAACTCTAACAGTGGGCGTGAGATGAACACAAACTTTGCCGTATTAAGGGGTCATGCATCGGCTTGTCAGAGGAAATCCTCGGCATTCCCGCAGAGTTTGTGCGCGCGGCTCAGTGGTTAATTCCAGCTCGCACGGTACCCGTCTGCACACCACCGGCACCACAGCGCCGGCATTCTGCTGCTGCTGCAGAGATGCCGACACCCACGTGAGACATTACGTTTCTGAAACGTCGCCAGAACGCTACGGCAACATTGCACGAGTGTTACGCGTCAGGTGGGCACTCGTCCCGTAGCTGCCGGGGCCATTTCCTGCCAGAGAAAGCCTCGCAGACAATGGAGAGGGTGAGAGGGTTTAGCTCCCCTCATTTGCTGGTGCCTTCCAGCATTTAAAATAATTTGTGGATCGGAGCCACTCTGTTCCTAAGCCGAATTGCTCTGGATGACAGTTATCCTCTGCTTTGACTAAGCCTAGTTCCTCTCCCTTGCTTCTTGAATGAATGTCTGCAGTTCAGTTTTGTTTTTTTAAACTAATTATACTTTTTTTCTGGTATTGTGAAGAGCATAGCAATTCAAGAGCAACTATAGTGAATTATTGCTAGTACAGCATTAAAATAATATCCCTCAGTTGGGAGTGTCATACGGCATTGCCCTCCATGTTATAAAGACAATATGCTGAAGGTACATATTATAGAACATATCTGATTGGATGTGTAATGACATTGAAATACACAACAAACATTCATTTGTCAAGTATGAGACATGGATGTGTCTGAACAGAATACACTTGGATTTAAATCGAGACTTGTTCATATTAGCCTAACCGATCCTCATTAGATACACCCACTTCTATGGATTCCTGCTTTGTCAAAACTGGTGCATTGCATTTTTGTTTTGTGTTAATGTTTTTATCATGGCAACAAAACATTACGTAGAGAAGCCAGGCATCTGAACCATCTGAACATGTCCTTGACTGGAACCTTTGATAAAGCAAAAAAACAGAATAAAATAATAAATAAAATAAACACAGGGAATGAGATTGTATTTAAATCTTTCATTCTTTTTCAAAAACACTCAAATAATTTGAGTTCTGAAAAAGATAGGCGCCTGCTTTCTGTATATTTTAAATGTAGCTGCCATACTACCATTAGGGGTTTACCATGACTACCATTGGGGATAACGTGGTTATGAGATTTTAAATAAGCCATATTTGAATATTTATACTTTTTATTTTTCAGCACACGGTTTAAAGGCATAATTACAAAACAATTACTGAGCAGAAAATGATCAACTTCACATGTCCATGATTCAGAGCGAGCAAAAAACACTTGAGCGGCACATGCACCACATCTCCAGCAACATCCTGTTGGGGAGACAGTACACATAATTAACTTAACTGCTTAAATAACACCATGCAAATAATATACTTACTTCACAGTATAGGTTTTGATTTCATGTTGTATCATTTAACTGCAAAGGACGTAGTTGTTTATCTAGTTAAAGATTTGTTTTGAAGGTTGCTCATACATGCAATTGCTTGCTAAAGAAAACTACTCTGCATTCGAAAGTTCTTGTATTTGAGATCTTTATCAGGGGTGCCAGTAATTTTAAGTCATTTTGAAATTTCTGACTGATGTTAGTTAGAGCCCAATGTTAAGCCCTGTTGGGGATATGAAATCTCAGGCCTTTCTCCGTTATTCCTCCAGCCCCCAGCCAAAGGAGCCTTCCTCCGGGGCGCTGGGATGGACCTCTCCACCGGCCGCTTCACAGCGCAGGTCACTGCTATCTACCAGTTCTCCGCAAACATCCACATCGGTGAGACCCAGAGTCCTCTCAACTCTGTACAATGCAGTCCACTCTTTGTACAGTTGGCATCAAATGTGTGCACAAATATAAAGTAGCTCTGGGTTGGTCCTTGACTTGGAGATATTCAGTGCAAAGCTATAAAAACAAGGACACATTTTTTTGTGTACATTGTATCTTCATGCTCTGACAAATTTATTCTGTCTCAAATTTCTGAATGGTGCAAGCATCTTCTATAATTTCAGTCTTCAACCATGTGTGTGCAGTAAATTGTTTTAATATTGACAGTTTTCTAGGACTAGTACATAATAGGTGGTTGTACCTATTAATATGTATTAATATGTGCACGAATCCAACCAAACCAATCGAGTTCCATTTATCCAGATTAAATTGGATTTTTAGTTTGTAAGTGACGATGATCATCTATATGCAAATATTTCATTTTTCATTTCATTGTTAATCAGATAATCCTGAGGATTAATTCTTGGAGTTCTTATACACTTTTGTTAGAAACAACTGAATAAGAATAATGGAAGCGTGAATGTTTGCATTTAAAGGGGATATTGCACAGGGACTTGTCCTCTGCATTCATTTGGGTCCTGATTTTAAGGCGTGTCAGAGCAGGGCTGTAGTGGATGACTGTGGCTCCCGTGTTACAGACCACAGCGAGGTGAAGAAGAGCAAGGCCCAGCTGCGAGCGAGGGACAACCTGCGCGTGCTCATCTGCATCGAGTCGCTCTGCCACAGATACACGTCAGTGCTGACCAATCACACGCCTCCCTTCTCCAGTCATTACATTACATTACATTACATAGTCATGGCTCATAACCACACCCACAACAAACCTGATACTGACATTCAGCACTGTTAGTAATGTGTTATTCAGCTGATGCTTTTATCCAAAGCCACTTACAGCTGATTAGACTATGCAGGGGCCAATCCCCTTGCTCAAGGGCCCAACAGCAATGCAGAACTTATCGTGGAGCTTGAACCATCAACCTTCCAGATCACAGTTATGTATCTTAGACACTAGGCTACAGGCTTTCCCCCCACATCACAGCCCACAGCAATTGATGATAACCATGCCTAATATCTTTAGTTTAACACACATCATGTTACATTACATTGCTGGTATTTGGCAGCCACTCTTAACCAGAGTGGATTTCAATAAGAAGACAAGTACATAAACCAGTGTTTAGAGAAACAGCAACTCAAGAGGTGGAAAGATCTGGCCCAGATCTTGACCACATTGTAGTTTATTCTTAGCCAAGAGTAACAAACTTAACCCACTGTTATTTGTTTTTACAGTGCAAAAATTATGCTTAGCAGCTGCTGGAAATGATGCTGTTGTAAGAGGGTTTGAATGGGTTTAGTTTCAGTCGTCAAACAGAGGAGACTCATAAATAACACAGGGATGTGATTTATATATTTCTTTAAACTGATCTCCGGATTTGTGGGCCTATTATGTTCAGCCATTTGCTGATATTTACAGTAGACGCAGTGAGAAATGACAGAAGTATTGAATGTTGGAACGGCACCATTTCCTACCAAATACAGCTCAGTTGTATGAGATGTTTGATTATGTTTTAAAGATTGTGAAGAAAACATTTCAACTAACAGTATTCAATTTGGAGAAAATGTTATTTGCCTTAACATTTTTTTCCACTGTTCTTGGAACAGGCAGTTGGCCTTTAGCTGGGCTTTTAAATCAATATTCAAAACTTCCATATCGAAATCTGTCTGGCCAACAAGAACAGCAACTAAAAAACGGGTAGAAAATGGAATTTTTTGATACAAATCTACAAGTTGAGATCAGGTCATGTATAGTTTTGATTCACCGTCATGCACCCGACGTGTCAGAGTAACTCAAACATGTGGAATTGTGCTCGAAGAGCTGGGCTTTTGAGCATAAGGAGGTTGGGGTGGAGCCGGGGGGGGGGGGTAGCTATTATACTCATGAGCATGAAGCTTAACTGGGATCAACTCAGCAAGCTCAACCATTCACTGCAAAATGTATAGCTGTTCACATTCGGCTGAATAATATACATTCCGCGAGGCACACACATGATAATGTTTACATATGAAAGCCTGGCAGTGCTGAGAAGTGTACAACATTACACTGTTTGTGATTATGGATGTTCTGCTGAATGTCCAAATAGCATCTCATAGTGTGAAACACTTAGAGGGCAGTACTTTGCCACTTGCATTTATGTAGTGATGTCAGGCAGGTAATGGAGTATGTGACACTTTTTCTATAGGATTAAGGATATAAATAAAGATATTTTCTACAAACGCATCGGTGTATATGCGTTGGCCTGTATTTTTCAAAATATGCTTGACACCAAAATTTAGAAACAGGAAATGCATTATAAATTAATCTCAATATATTTTCTGGAAGGTCAGCATACATGACTTGTGACTGATTTCCCCCTGGTTTTTAAACCCCTCTTCAGATATATTTCATATCTTTACCGACAGTTTCATAATTTCAGTACCAAGAGTTGTGTAATCCCTGCCATCTGTCTCATGTCTTGCAGGTCCTTGGAGACGATTGTTGGCTTGGAAAGCAACAGCAAGATATTCACAGTGTTTGTCCATGGGCTTCTGGAACTACAGGCAAGTATAATTGCATCAGTAAGCTTGAACAAAAAAACTTACACAAAGACTCAACTATTTATTTTAAAGATGCCATCTGTGTATAAAAGAAAAAAAACATTGAAACATTTGAAAGTAATATAATCTGACAAAAATACATAGCATCATTAAAATAGATTTCAGCATTTTATCCAGAACACCTGAGATTGCTTTTGGACATGCTATCTTTCAATACAGTTGGATATTCAGTGAACAAATTCAGCTTAATGACCTTGTGTAACACCCCAGGTGGGAATCAAATGCACAACTTTTGATCTAACCATACTCTTAACCATAATGCTACATTGTCATCCCAGCTGGAAGTTTACAACGGCAATCAAACTCACTCTCTCGTAGTGAAGAGAAGATTCTTACCATCTTCATAAAAATACTACTAAAACTACTTTAATTGTCATTTATTTTAAGAGAACATGAACTTTTACAGACATAGTCGCTGTAGTGCGGTCCAATCTTTTCCAGAAAGGGCTGATGTGAGGTTTTGTTTTAGCTCTAAAACACCTGACCAATCCCGGTTTTCAATCAAGACCTTGATAAGTAGAGTCAGCTGTCGTAGTGCTGGGTGAAACAGAAACCGCCACCCACGCCAGCCGTCGTCAGATCAGACCGGACCCCTCTGCTGTAGCGGTGCATTTTTGGACGTGTCTGAACGACACTTTTCCTCTCCGCCCCCACAGGCTGGGCAGTACACCTCCGTGTTTGTGGACAATGGAGCCGGGGCCTCAGTCACCATACAGAACGGCTCGGATTTCATGGGAATACTGATCGGCGTGTAGCGGCACCCGCCCTCGCTCACACCTGGGACCCCCGTCGCTTCAATGTGCCCCTCGTATCTCTGAGCGGACACCATGCAGAACCTGGGGGAGGCGGAGTTACGGGACATTCATGGTCGAAGACAAAGCAACGCTCAGGTTTCCCTTTTCAATGGGCAAATGGCCAATATTTATTAACCTCAAGAGATGTGAGAAATTCACACAAGGCCATTAGACCGGACGCTACACGGACCAACATCCTGACTGTTGGAGCACAGTGAATATTCATCCTGATGGACCTTCTCACCTTATGATGTCAGCTCCCACCCTTACAGTTCATGTTTCTTATACTCACGCAACAAAAAGTGTAGTATCTGCTGCCATTCCGCAATGCAGACTTGCCTAACTTTAGTGAAGTATTTATCAGACTGGCGTGTTACACACATTGTACCAGGTCGCCATGGCACTTTCCTGAGTGATGTTAGTGGGCAGTTGTCGTACATGTGAAAAAAGAACAGTTTGAGGGTTACAAGGCACATTATATTTAATCCTTTTGTATTTGTGATTTGCATGTGCACACATTTGCATTTGATAATCTGCCTGCATCCAAAGCCTCATCCTTTATTCTGTATGTCTAACAAACGTAGGCGTGGAGCTCAAGGGAATGGTTGAAACAGTCCAAAAAAAACAGGCTGACCACATACCTTCATAACACCTTGTAAATGTGCTTCATTACTGTACACGTTTCGTGATGGTGAAGTGATTGGTTGTCTAATAACTGCCAACGCACATTTGAACAGCTGCCAGACCATAATCCGATGCAGAGACCTGCAAGTCAAAACACTGAGATTCAAAGTTTAGTTCAAATATCCATGACAACTAAAACCATTTCTTGTAGAAACCAATCATGTCGTCTTCAGAAAGACTGAAGCTAATCCAGGACACACCAGTACTGTAAGTGTTACTGGTCTCACTGGATAAGTTACTGGGCTTTTCCATTGTTATTCAGTACAGAAGAGCCATAGGCACTCAAACCTAATTTAATGACCACATCAGTCACTAAAAATATAGTGCATGTGGGTGAGAAGGGTGAGAGAGTAACGCAAACACACAAACTATTCATAAATATACTGTAAAATCAGTGCACCGGCTTATAAATATATATACTGTATAAAGGCAGCATGGTGTAAAGTCTATGTATATACTTGGCCTTTTTGTGATTAATATAACATTTTGTGATCAAGTGTAGCAAAAGTTTAGTGCTATTGTATCTGCTTTATTCTCTTTATACAGTAATGCAAATGTAAGTTTTACCATGTTTCCATGTGTATAAATTATATAGATAATCATATTGTTTATAAATTATGTTCAATTTTTCAGTCAAATGCTATAAAATATGTGTGGATCTATAGTATTTATGTTAATGATGCTTTTAGCACAAAAACAGCTGCTGCCGTCCTGTTTCAGTGTGTTATTCTGTAATAGCGTAGATTTAAAAACAGGCTCTCCACACACTTTTGTACATTTCAGATAAAGCCACTTGTGTATTGTGTTACATTTGCTAAATAAATGAAAATATCCACTGAAACTGAGTAAGATAATATTTCCTTCTGAATGTTTTTGATGCACAACCTAAAAAGGGCTAGAAGAAACAAGTTCAAATACATTTTCAGCATTAGTTCAAAGCAATACAACATCCTGTTTAATAATGTTCATGATGCAATACCAAACATGCCATATTTCAAATTTGGAATAAAGTAGATTCTATAAATGTAGCTATGATTTTCTTGGTACAGTTCGGATTACAAAAAGCTTGGCAAGGAGCTCGGTCAAACAACCAGTGCTATCACACGAGAGCTTTTTGAAAACATTGAGTATTTAAATAATATTTTATGGCTTTCGTTTGTCTGATATCTGACATCTGAAAAACAATGCTGAAAAACAAGACAGTTCCCTGGGTTATGCGCTGCCAAACCTGTGGGTTTTAAAACAAAGCACTTTAATCATTGTTTTACAGCCATCCCCTTGTACATGACTTACACAGTGGTGGTTGGCACATGCTGAAACACAACATTTGGATCCACATTTGGAAAGATCCACAGGTCCTTTGAAACCACAGCAAAATTTGGCAGATGAACTAAATTAAAACAGCTGTTGGACTTTTTTAGAGAACCAGGTGAAATCAGGTCTGCCAGGAGCAGCTGTTTCTCTGTTAACCCCCCCCCCCCTCCCAAATTTGAAATGCCAAATCGTATAGGCCATCTATATCAGTGCCCATTACTGCAAACTCCTATTGAGATTTGGGAGAGCACAGACAAGCATGCTAGCTGTTATCACACTGAAGTTCACGGGTTGCGTTTCTGCAACATGAGTGAAGGCACTAACCTCAGCTGTTCAAAATAGCAATTAAAAATCTACTTTACCGCGTCTAGTGGAACGGCCTGCAGCGATACCAACACACTTGGTTAAAGTTATGCGCCCACTGACTAATGACTACTTTCCCAGATCTAATATACTCAGCGTCGCTCTGAGCACAACTATTTCAATAGGCTAAAATCGCCTACAAGGAATACCAAATCACAACTAATTTACTGACAAATTCCAGTGCTAGTGTATGAGCATTGAGATGTCTGGCACCGGAGACAAACTGGAAAGTATCTAAGCAGGTAAGCATGTTCTGGATCTGTAAAGATGCCATGTTGTCATAAACATAGCTTTGTGATTTTAATTGAATCAGTATGACTTACGTTACGCCATGCTTTAGCTCAGCTTGTCAGCACGAGGACTAAGCAGGCCGTTACTCCTGATGCTAATCCTTGGGTATGCACAGGTTTTATAACCTGGATAAAGGAATGATGATTTTATTGCTTATTATCATCACTGTATGGAGCCATTACTAAAGATCTCTCCTGATTGCATTCCTTGGACTGAATACTACACAGCATGCCATAAGTCCCACACCCAAGGGATTGGGAACGTTTTATCTCCATGTATGCCGTTTGCTCCCCAACAGTGTTAATCAAAGGTTGATGAGGACATTTTCACAGAATGCACATGTTCTCAAGGACCCTCAGTCTACCTACCAATAAACCTTCATTTTATATTTCACAAGGGCGAGGATCCACTGTTAGTTTTACACTTAATGCAAGGAACCAACCATGGACACAAGGGTGGAATTTAATAGCTGTGTCCTTTTGTGCAAGATGGGATAAAATAGATTGGAAAAGTGAAGCTCTGCGTATGGGGTTGTGATGAAGGCACTTGACATCTGACCTGAGGGAGCTACTGTTTTGCCATCTATTAAGCACTTTGCCCCACCAATTATAAAAATCCAGCAGCGATGTTACAATGGATGTCAAACATGATTATGGCCTGGAGAATGTTTGCCGAGCAATTAACCCTTTTCAGTGAGAAAGCCTTGACCCAAGACAAGGAAATTTGAATTAGAATTTTAATTATACATTAGAATTAGTCGTGTAATTTATGCCACAATAAGATTATACACAGCCGTTGGGCCCTTGAGCAAGGCCCTTAACTCTGCATTGCTCCAGGTGAGGATTGTCTCCTGCTTAGTCTAATCAACTCTATGGCACTCTGGATAACAGCGTCTGCTAAAATGCCATTAATGTAAAGTAATGCCATTTGCATCATACATTGAGGGTGACATTGGCTCAGATGGTAAGAGCAGTCTGGGGGTTGTTGGTTTGATCCCACCCTGGGTGTGTCTAAACGAAGACACCTAACCCCCAAATGCTCTTGACGAGCTGGTCGGTGCCTTGCATGGCAGCCAATGACCATTGGTGTGTGAGTGTGTGTATTAATGGGTGAATGAGAAGCATCAATTGCACTTTGGATAAAGGCACTATATAAATGTCAACCATTTTCCATTCATAAGGCAGTTTTATATAAGTTTAGTGCACAAAATGACTGTCTTAAGTGTTTTATTCTTAAGAGTCTTAAGACTTAAGATCGTATTTTTTCCTTCAAGTAGAGAGCTTGCTTGTTTAAAGTTACTGTTTGCTTGACAAATGAAATTCTCTCACCCCATTGGCATATCTTAAAATTAGTCAAACCTCACTGGCAATGTTTTTGTGTTATTCAGCAAAAAAGTAAAAGAAATAAGATTAAATCTCAATATAAGACTAAAATACTTGGCAAGATACTGACTTTTAGTTTTTTTTTTGTAGTGCGTGTCTTTCACAGCAGACTAATTTGGTCATGGAATCCATAGCATCCCTCAGCCCTAGACCTCCCTAATGGAGGCCTCATTATGGATGACTCCCAGCAATTACACAAACCCGGGCAGGTCTCCCACAGCCTTACCTCACGTTTTAATCGTGTTCTCTACATAAATGTGGCTTAATGACAGTTAAGCGAACATGCCTTAACTCATTCACCCCGAACGGCTGCACACAAAGCCTGCCAGTGAGCTGCAGAACCTTCGTGTTCGCGTCGAGTCGAGTCCCTCTTGACAAGGAATTTCCCATGGCTCGGGCTATCAGCAGCAGACGAGCTGAGTGATTGCAATTATATCTACTCAGCTGCTAACGGCTGCTTTTTTCCTCCGGTCTGAAGGAAGCCCATGAATGGACCCATTGTGAGTATGTGATGATTCTGCCAGCTCGCAATTGTGCAAACCAGCATAGTTTGTCTTGTAGCTTTAACGCAGCCTTAATTAGCGAATTCCTGCTTCCCAACACTTCCACAGAGAGGCCTGCACAGAAACCTCTCAGATAAGAGAAGTTCTGGGAGTGTTTGACATTTGGCAATGCCTCCCTCAATGACCTTATATTCTTGGGGTCCTTTGCGTCCAGTTTATATTACATGTAGAAACATTTCAGTTTATTAGATTCTTGAACACAACACAAAAGCGAGTGGTATAATAGCCTATGCCAGTGAACTGATCTGTAAGACTGAATATTTTTTGATATCAGTTGCATTTTTTGTTTTATAAAACAAATCCACTGTCAGATTACCATAATTTACCTGTGCTGTGGGCCCCCTCACAGTTTCTGATGAGAACATCCCTTGAATAACTCATCTTATTGTCAGCGAGGTTACCCCTCGACAGCGATCTCCTCCACTGGAAACACTTGTCATGCTTTAACCTTTTTCATGGCGGCCATTTTATTCCAAACAGCCTCTCGTCGTCTCTTGCTTATTGATATCAGGCCTTCGATAGACCCGTTGCCATGGGTACCACTGCAGTCCCTCACGTTGAGGCCTGGTAGGAGGAATAAATGGATCACATGCATTATGCCCACCCCCTACCCCCATTACCCCCACCCCCTCCAGCCAGGCCTTATTTAGTGTGGGAGGCTAATAAATGCACGCTGCCAATGCTCTCAAAGCTTATTACAGTCTCCAGATCTGTGAAAGTCTGGAATGAGGAAAGTACACAAGAGCACAGGCATTTGATTCTCCTATAAAGTGTCTTATGAGTAGGAGGTACAAGTCATTTCAGGCTGCGACGCTTACATGGACCAAATTCCAGTGAAAGGACTCCATTTCAGTATCTCAATGCTCAAATGGGAAAGGTCAGCAGAGTTATTTCAGGTACCTTAATTTCAGCCATTATAGCCCTTTATGTGAGAGGTTGCCGGTTTGATCCCCACTGTGGTATACTTGTGCATTTCCACATCAAAATGGATTGAAGTTTCCAGATGACAGTTTAAAGAAACCAGAAATCCAAGCAATTTTGTACATTATACTTTAGGTGCATTATACTTTAAAGAACCCAGGTTAAGTTTGACAGCAATTAGTGTGATGAACTGAGCACTGTACCACCAAGCATTAGACTGTGCCATTGTATGGTCTTGAGGTCTGACATTGTAAGTGCATTATGAAATCCTAAGCTCTTAGCTGAATTGAAGGTGTTTTAATACTCAATACACACATTGAGCGATACACATTAAAGCATTCCAACCAGGCCAATCGGTTAATCACTGGTAAGTAATAACAGGATTGGCTCTGACTTAAGTGTTCGATGTTGCCTTTTATCATTCACTGGAAATGGAAAGGTGAAGAAAAAATAGTTTTCTGTTTAGCTTTAATGCTTTTTAAATTTGAACACATTTCTACGACAACCTAACCACCGTTCGGAGGTTATCCACCCCCCTGCCTCTGTAAGACATGCGTTTATCTGATAATGAGATAATGAGATGGCTGATTGCCGCAGCCGTTTCCCACAGGGAGGGGGACATTTTGTTTGGTGCCTCGTTCCTCAGAGCTGGACAGGGCACTGCACAAGGCCCAATCCGGAGCCATCGGTTTGAGATCAGTATCGTGTTATAATGGGGCGGCAGGCTCCGAGACTCACTGCTGGGAACCCAAACGCCGCACTGGAATGCAGACCTGAATCAATGTCATAATTACGGCCAATTACACATCCCACAGGGAGACATCCATTCAGCAAGCCTAATACTCCTAATATGTCCAATTGAAAACCGAATCATTTTTTGTTTCTCCATTAGTTGTGCTTGTTTGATTCCTTGTTTGTGATGGATGAAGCCATTTTGTCTTCATGAATGGCTATTAACATGCCAAAAAAACAACCAAAAAAAAAACAGGTCCGGTTTCCATCTTGGTTTTATTATTATTATAAATCAAAGTTATATAAAAAAAAAGTTTAAAGTTTACAATCATATGATTGAAGGTCCAAGAGGCACATAATCCACTACAGGAATAAATAATGTCACTATTGCTTTTTTTTATTATTAAACTTCAGATATTTGATTAAATGAGCAAATGGGTGCAACACAGGCTTACAATGCCTGCAATGCAGGGCAACACAAAGAGCAACTAAATTTAAACATTCCTGTGTATATTACAGTGGGTAAACTGGTATGTGTATATTACAGTATCTTCTGAGACGAGTTGACAAGTGCAGAAAACAGTGTGCGTACTGTTTTTCTCAGTGAGTGAGTTCAGTCTGGATGTGATTTATTGAACAAGCAGGGGGTTTTTGCCCTGGGTGTATTACATAGCTTACACACAGATAATTATTCAGCAGGTTATGTCACGGTGCGGTCCAGGTTGAGTGTCTTGCTGACAGACACAAGTTTCTGAAAACTGAACCTGCAGCCTGCTGTGAGGTAAAACTTCTGTGCCGTACAGAACGGTATACAGTGCAAAAAACAAAAAAAGAAGTATTTAGTCATATTTAGATGTAATCATATTTGTATTACTTCTTTGCTAAATAAGACGAACATATTGCCAATGAGGTTACTATTTTTACCTCAAGGAGAAACTGACTACGGCAGTGAAAGTGTTCAGCAACTATTTTAATTCAAGATAGTGTCAAGATTATGGCCGGGGAGTTAGTAGACAAAGCAATCCTTAGCAGTGGCACCAGGCATTCACCCAAACCTAAATCAGGTTCAGCCGTGCCACGTGTCTGACCCCCATGGCCCACGCCCTGGAGAATACGGAGCCTGTGACTGCTAACCTCATTACACAGGGCCTCAGACCTGCACCCTCCCGAAAAACAGCGTTTCCAGGGCGGACGAACAGACGGGCCAAGCCGCAGAAGAATGGCGCTAATAACGGTAAATCTCCCCCTGCTCATTATCTCTGACTCTGAGTGATAAGAGACAGGGCGGTGTCGAGAGCGAGACTCCGGACCCCTGGGTCCCGTCTCAACGCCGGACTGGAGAGGAGAGGTGTCTGTTGATGTACGAAACGCTAATCCCAGACTGGCAAAGACCACAGGCGCACAGAGACAGACAGGGATGGGGGGGGGGGGGGGGGGGGGGAGGGTGGTCCTCCTTCCAGTAGGAATATAATGGTCATTTTTCACTGCGTCTCCCCCGCTCCACGAGGCTCCGGATCAGGAGAGACGAGCCGCTCGGCCCCCCCTCGTCTGACCTGCGAGACGGGCCGGCGGGATGATCCGGGTCAGCGGGCGGAGGGGCGGGGAGGGGGCGCGCAAAACCCAGAGAAATCACCTTCAGCTCCTCTGGCGTCAGCCATGCCATTTCCGCAGCAGCGGTGAAAAATCAGAGCTGGGGCAGGAGAGGAACCGTCGTCTTTCATCTCAGAACTACATCTGGTCCGACTGGCACAAACCGCCAACCAGGGAACATTCTCTCCAGGTCAAAGTACAAACACAGCTGTTGGACATTAGTATCAGACTTAAGGTTAGGAGCACAGAAAATGTGTCTTACGCAAGTTACCGGCATGAAAACCAGCTTCTGTCCGTTGTCTTCTTTTACAATTGCCCCAATAGCAACTCTTACAATGCTACAAGGAGGTTCTATGAGAACATGACCAAAGTGGTCAGATAGTCTTAGGAACTAACCGTGTATTGGTCTGATGCCTTTGAATGTCAAATTGTAATTTCAAGTAGATTAACAATATTACTTGAATTGTATGAACTAGGTTTCCCAAATTATTATTCTCATTGAATATTCAGAGTGAATCCCTAGCAGCTTTTAATGCTTTGGGTCTGGACTTGGAAACTGCATTCCCTGGTGGATACAGGATACTGTATGTATGAGACTTCCTGTAATATGCACATCTATGCATTCTTATAAACCATGTGAAGAATTGTCATTTAAAGGTACAATAGGTACGTTTTTTGTGTTAAAACATTGTTACAAGACTATTATAAATGTTTGTAGTCCTTAAATTTGGGTTTTAAACTATGCAGTTGATGGGCTGGCACTCTGTACCAAAACATCATATAACTGTACAATAATTCAAGCTCATTGGTTGAAAATTGGTTCTAATTGCCACAGCCAATGGTGTTTCAATGTCAGCACGTTCACAGAGAAGGGGTGGGATAAACAGTGTTGTGGTTTGAGCGTGTTTGTTGCTGCAATTCCTCTCTTGACCATTAGAAGTCTGAAATTACCTATTGTACCTTTAAACCTGATTGTTCACAATCTTGTGAACTCATTGGCAGAGGAAGAGGAAGGCTTTGACAAATCAGGCTTAAGCATCTTATTCCAGCATGAATGGGAAAATTTTGCTGCTATTGACTTCACCAAGTGCATCACTAACACAATGATGTCCCCCATGATTATACACAAACCAGTTCCATGAAATTTGATGAGAATTTTCATACGGCATTCCAGTCTGATTAAACCACTGTCCCCCATCTAGGTAACATTGAAAAGGACTCTTGGCTTCATGGTTGATTGGTTTTTGCTCACCCCCCTCCCTCCCTTTCTTCCTTGTAAACTCATCATTTGCTTCTGGAATGCAGTGCCGCTTTGACACCACTTTGTTCAGCTCTCATCCGTCTTGCATACCACCGCCCAGCCCCCACTCCTCACTCTTTTGCTTGCTGCCATGCTAAGACCCCAGCTTGGAAGCATCCAACCCTGTTAAAATTAGAGAGCACATTCCAGTCTTGTTTCAGTACTGCAATCCTGTTTGGAGGTGCCATCCAGGAGACCCTGACCAACAGGGTAGAATTCTGAATCTCCTCCTCAGACTTCATTGCTCACACATTTCTCCCAAAAACGTCATGCATGTCTCGTGTGCTTTCCATGAATATGGCCATCACCTTGCACTGACTGTATGGTTTCAGACAAGAGCACATGAGTGCAAGATACGATCAACCGCATGTTTGCATCATTGTCAAAGTTCTTAAGGGTAATAAATGGCCTGGTCTGCTAACAATATGGTCAGGATTACATGGTTGAATCCATGGGCCTTTTTTCTATATAGACAGGCATCAGTGATTGATGGAAAATCACTGTGGTTGTCTTAGTTGTTTTGTGGCCTGACTAAAACAGGTTCTCAGAAAACCATGTATAATGAAATAAGAATAAGGTATAAAGATGCCCAAACTTTCCACAATTTACAGGGGCCTGTAAATTGTTCTGTGGACATCAATTTACATAACAGCATTATAATATGTGCCCAGCTCATTAACGTCAGTCTGGGTAAACCAGAATCTAATCTACAGGAATCTAATCTAATATCTGATGAGATGCAATCTAATCACAGCTCGTATAGTTTGCAAATGGAGGATGAATTGAGTGGAGATGAATGGTGATGAACAGAATTGCACATAGCTGTATTTGAAGGACACCGTGATCCCTGTTTTATGTCCAGTCGTATTTTTCTCAACGTATAACATGTTATTCTGTGTTAATTATCCGAAGGGTCTCTGTGGAAAGCGCACATATTTCAACAGTGTTTACATAGTATTTTGCTGTCCGTGACAGGAGTCTCTGGGATAAGATGTGAGTGGGAGACTGCTGCAACCAAAGACCTTAACTTAACCTTGTGCTATCTAGAATACTCATTCAATTTCATATGAATGTGCGTTTTAAAAGGAAACCGTCATTTCACCTTCTCCAATCACTTCCTATGCATAGACGCAGTGGAAAAAAATATCCCAAATCCTTTGGCAGTCAAATAAACTCATTTCTAAAAAAATCCAATATTTGTGGACATAATTCTTGGAAGGCGGGACAGGTTTACAGTCTCTCGTTGGCAGAATAAATTCCTGAAATAAACTTTCCAGGCTCCGGGAGTGAAAACAACTCCCCCTTCTTTTGTCAAAAGCAGCCAAGCTCTACCCCGATATTCATCAGTGGGGATAACCTTTGACCCCCCGAATCATATGACATTGAGTGCGAGAGATCCCGGTGTAGCCAGACAGTCTGACTGAGGCAGTGTCTCCACGATGTCACTTCATGTTTGCATTGTAAACATGTCTCCCCCCACCGCCCCCCTACCACATTTCCAAATCCCAAGGAGAGGGCCCCTCTTCTGAGAGGTCGGCTCTCAGGGAATACACGAAACTCTTAGTGCCCAGCAATTATGAGCAGTTAGGCTCTGACAGAGGGTTTTCACACTGTGTGACAGCCTTAAATGGCTGCTGACAAACCTATTTTCCTTTTTCCCCCCACCTTCCCCCACCCCCACATTCTCTCCTTGCTCCTTTCCTGCCTGTCTCCATCTCCTTGACAGAGATTCCTAGTTGCTGCCAAAAAGGATTTGCCGTATTATTTTGAATTGGGGTGGGGTCGATGATTCATAAGAAGAACTCAAGTATTCATAGTTTAAACTCTTAGTGTTGTCTGAAACGGGGTTCTACGGTCTTGGAGCTTGTTAGCAGGCCGTGATAGTGATAGTTATGTTATCACCCCTGTTATACACTCACTGGGCACTTTATTAGGAACACTGTACCAATACTGTGTAGGGCCTCCCTTTCCTCCCAAAACAGCCTCAATTCTTCATGGCATGGATTCCATAAGATGTTGAAAACATTCCTTTCAGATTTTGTTCCCGGTTGACATGATTCCATCACAAAATTTCTGCAGATTTGTCAGCTGCACATTCATGCTGTGAATCTCCCATTCTTCCACATCCCAAAGGTGTTCTTTTGGATTCAGATGCGGTGACTGGGAAGGCCACTGAAGAACATTGAACTCACTATTATGTTCATGAAACCATTTGTTTGAAACTTGGTTTGTGATATTGTGCATTATCATGCTGGAAGTAACCATTAGAAGATGGGTACACTGTGGCCATGAAGGGATGCACATGGTCAGCAACAATACAGAAATAGGCTGTGACATTCAAGCGATGATTGATTGGTATTAACGGGCTCAAATTGCGCCACAAAAACATTCCCCACACCATTACACCACCGCCAACAGCCTGACCTGTTGGCCCAAGGCAAGTTGGGTCCATGGAGTCATGCTGTTGTTGCCAAATTCTGACCCTAACATTTGTATGCCCAGCATTAGCTTTCTGTGGAAAAGCTAACATGGTCTTCTGCTGCTGAAGCAAAGTTTGACATGTTGTGCATTCTGAGATGCTTTTCTGCTCACCACCATTGTACAGAGTGGTGTTCTGATTTACCGTAGCCTTTCTGTCAGCTCTAACCAGTCTGGCCATTCTCCATTGACTACTCATCAAGGCTTTTCCGTCTGCAGAACGGCTGCTCACTGGATGTTTTTCGTTTTTTTCCGCACCATTCCGAGTAAACTCTAGAGACTGTTGTGTGTGAAAATCCCATGACATCAGCATTTACAGAAATACTCAAACCAGCCCAACACCTTAGAGTGCAATACAGTTACTGGTTTTATGGTGAGTACTGTAGGCTACATCCCTGAAAGCTGTGGCTCTCCTTTTGCAAGAGTGGCACAGTAATACCTTGAGGGTTTAATGGCAACGATGGGGAAACGATGACAAAAATGATGCATTTCCATTCTGCGCAAGAAAACATTGAAATCTGTGTTGGCGCTTTAGCAATGCAAACCCTTTTTTAGAAGAGAAAAAAAAGTGAGAATGAATGAGTGCTCACCCAGTGCGGTCTCAGACTGCGGTCGGCTGCCTGCTGGGTAGCCGTGCTAAAAGGAGAGATGCATTAAACTCGGTCTGGAGCCTTAATAACGGAGCCATCATTCACTGCTGCGTACCACCAAGCCAACAAAACGCAAAACTTTAATAAGTTTCCCCCTGACTGAACCGTATTCATTTTCTACCGGCATTAACAAAAACATCCTGTGGCTTTGACATTCCGCTTAAATTATTCCTGTATTTACGGGAACGCTGAGCCAACGGGGTCCCAGGAGCAGCCCGAGACATGCCACTGCATCGGAATTAGCGCCACACATGAGCCAACAAGCTGATACGTACATACAGGTGAAATCCCAGAACATTAATTCTGTAATTAAAGCCTTACAGAAATAATGGCATGCACAGGACTGTTTTTTTGCAGCTTTCTGCGAGCTTATGAAATGACAGGAACTGGATCAGTGCTGAAACTTGTTATGTGGCAAACGTGGCGAGAAATCGGAACCCCAGGGCCCTCAGGACGAAATGGGGCAAAAAGGTTTTCAGTACAGAGCAATTCAGGCTCCGAACCCATAGCACAGATTGTCCTTGAACAGAAATGATTCAATTCCTATTGGAATAATTCGGGAACATTAATTAATAAAGACCCTACTGTATAAATTGGTGGCAGAATTTAGGTCACACATAACGGCATTAACCTTTGAGTAATCATTCATTGTCCAAATGCAGTTCTTCTCATGCTTGGGACATTAAGGGCAGCATGCAGGGTGTATAGTAAACACTGGGGATACACTTCCTATGGTTTAATTTACCCAGTTGTAGCGATGGTACATATGAATGCTGGGGTTTCCAGTTGCATCTGTGGTACATATGAGTACGTTCTGCTCTGATTAAGGAAGTATTTGCCTTCCAGCTCAACTGTTGAACATTTGCTCTCTGAGCAGACCGTGATTGGTCAGGATTTGACATTTCCCAAGTTCCACACAGTAGCAGTCAGACAAGGCGAATCACAATCAGCTGACTGCACAAGATCTTTAGGGCTGCAAGATCCTATTCAGTCTGACAGACAAGTGGCATTTAAACAGCTAGTGGAGGGATGGGAGAGGCAGGGTAGAAGAGGTTACCCTGCCAAAAAAAAACACAGCTCAAGCTAGGTTTTGAAACTGCTGATAGCTGGTTGACCAGTTCAGACCAACTGCATACTCAACATGGTTTCACCAGCTCAAGCTATATTTTGAAACCGCTGGTCATAGCTGGATTTTACACCAGGGATAACATTGGAAAGCTGGCAGAAGAACATGGATGAAGAAGAAAGGACTGAGGTTGAGGAGAGGAGAGGAGAAGAGAGATACAGCAGGGCAGCGTAAGCTTGAGCTGCCGGGCAGGGTGAAGACGAAAGCCGGGAGCTCTGAGGCGGGTGGGGGGAGGGGGGTGGATTCGTAGACAAGTCTCTGGGACTGATTATACACACGGGCGCCCCTCAGGCTGGGCCATGGACAAGCAGGGGAGCAGCAGAGTGTTACTAATAAGGCCGTGACTGTTACGTGGGCTGACAGCGGGAGAATGGGAGGAGAGTGCCTGGCTCCAGAACGCTTAGTCAAGCAGAAAGCTCCCAGGCTCCAGGGTCAGAGCAGGTCAAGTGATTTGGCACCTTGGGTGTTTTAAAGCCATTTACAAGAGGCAGGAGGATTTATGGGATTTATGGTACTTCAGTCCAGCTTGCGGTTTTGGTATGACCTTGTTCTAGGTGGTCTTGCTGTCTGATTTACTCAGACTCTATCAAACATAATTGAGATGTTTTCATGCTTGCCCTTACCCATATACGACATGGGGGCGACATGGCTCAGGCAGTAAGAGCAGTCGTCTGGCAGTCGGAGGGTTGCTGGTTCGATCCCCCGCCCGGGCTGTGTCGAAGTGTCCCTGAGCAAGACACCTAACCCCCAAATGCTCCTGACGAGCTGGTCGGCGCCTTGCATGGCAGCCAATCGCCATCGGTGTGTGAGTGTGTGTATGAATGGGTGAATGAGAAGCATCAATTGTACAGCGCTTTGGATAAAGGTGCTATATAAATGCCATATACAGCACTATACATATACTCGCACTGTACAATAAAAATTGTGGTTCAAGACATTTAATTGCTCTACAGGGAAGAGGCTAAATGAAATAATAGGTGCCATTTGAAGAGAATTCTGAAAGACAGAGGAGTCCACTAATACAGGGGTAACAAAAACTAAAAGAAGAGCAATAATCTCATCTCCAGCTTCTCTTTTTAACAACTCTTCTAACAGCTTCTCTTTAACAGCTCGTTCTTCAGTTGCCCTCTTTTCGTTCAATCACACGGCTTTTACACGATACCAAACATTTGGGCAGAGAGTACTCAGACGTATCTGCCAAAATTCCCACATGCAAGATCACTCAAGCTAATGAGCTGACAAATATCATGGTCTTAAGACACCTGTGGCTGATCAAACACAGGTGAGCTATATCAAACTGGCTCTGTCCAATTAGCACCAATAGCAAGGAAGTTGCCCTTCCCACCAAGTGTAGACTTCAGGAAACTCATTTTGATTTCAATTTCTCCCCCTGCCAAATTTTCACTATAGCTGCAATACACAATAAACAAACAAGTAGTATATCTACAGTCACACAAGGGTAGTTTCCCCAGTATACAACATAAATGGCAGTTTAAAGGTATAATAGGTAAGATTTTTGTGTTAAAATATTGTTACAAGACCATTGTAAATCCCTTCCTATCATTGAAAAAGGCTCACTGACATGTTGACTCACCCTCTACCTGGGTTTATAGTCTTTAAATTAGGGTTTCAAAATATGCAGTTGACGGGCCAGCACTCTGTACCAAAACATCTATTGCTGTACAACAATTGAAGTTCATTGGTTGAAAATTGGTTCTAATTGCCACAGCCAATGGCGTTTCAACTTCAGCGTGTTCACAGAGAAGGGGTGGAATAAACAGTGTTGTGGTTTGAGCGTGTTTGTTGCTGCAATTCCTCTCTTCACCGTTTAAAATCCAAAATGACCTATTATACCTTAAACATTTAATTCCACTACAGAGAAAAAGCAAAATTCAGTAATTTGCCACTTGAAGAGTTATGGCCAATGGTGCCCGCTGAATAGGGATAATATAACAAATGAAAAACTGAGCATCTTCTCTAGATTTAATTTATAACTGAAATCTTTGTGTTTGTTATTTAAACAGTTTTTTCAGTTTCTCACATTATTTACTCAAAGTTTTCAACAAGAAGCTTCTGCCACTACCCCTACATGCAATACCACTCTCAACCAGGTGAGCTGCCTGAAAGTCTGGCTTTTATCACCTCTGGCTGATCAAACGCATAGGGGGCCCAATCACCCTGGGTCTCCCCAATCAGCCCTATAAGTGGGGAAGTGTCTCTGCCCACCATTTGCAGACATGGGGAAAAACAGCCAGAGAATTTCGCCACATTTCCAATTTGAAGGAACAAGAGCTACGGTCTTTATCCATAACTGCATGCACACATACTAAATGTGCTCACAAACACAACAAAATTGTTTGTATCTTTACTTAATTTACTACTGCAATACAGCATAATAAAAAACCCACGAAATGTATATTTTCACAATATCATTGATAGCGATATCAGAGAAACACAAACACACAAAATGCAATTAAATCTGGATGATACTCTATGAGACAGGGACATGCAGTTTGAGCAGGTATGGTAGGTGTGATGAAAATTCTGCACAAAATTAATAATTTATACATGTGTTCATATACAATGGTATTTTCACAGCACATTTTCTGCATACATATCTTCATCAGTTACATGCATGTTATTGTGCATTGAGATACAGTATGTGGTTAATCACTTTGTGCACATTCCCCATCTGGCAACCTTTGTCCATTTTTGCAGTGTTCTACTTTGTAGCACTGGGCTTCACCACTTACTGTACGTATCTCTACTAACCAGCTACCTGAATCATGTAATGAGCTTAATTTTTATCCTAAATCCCCTGACATCCCAAGCCAGTGTCAAAGAACTAGTGGCAACCAAGGCCGACAGTCAGATCGCTTTGATTCACCTCATGTCGCCCATATAAAAAACGCCACAAAGACTACAGCTGATGGTCGACATGCACATACTGCATGTTCTGTGATTGTGTGTATTCTGTATTCGCAATTTTTAAAAAAATAAAACTGAAAAATCTAGGCTTGTGAGAAGATGAATGAAAATAAAGTAGTGTTTGGCCGTCATTTTCAGGCGACTCAGAATCTGAAGAACATGTTAAATGCAAAAGAAATGTGACTCACTGTAGTACACATACTTAAACATGGAATCATTCACTCTTATATGTTTTCTGCACTCTAAGGTATGTAATATTTTGTTACGAGGGAATTTAAACACACAATTTCATTGTCTATTACTCCCAATGCAACTGTAACAATATAAAAATGGCCACAATTGAAATGTTACAATGTTAAATGTTATATATTGTAAAGGTTAAATTAAATATAAACCCTGCTGAAAAAGCTTAACATAATTTAGCTGTTTGACCTTTTCAAACCAGCTCCCTGCTTGACATGGTTTGACCATCTCAAGCTATGTTTTGAAACAACTAGTAGCTTGTTGACCAGCTACCAGCTCAGACAAGCTACAAGCACTAGCTCATACCCAGCTAGATCAGCATATAACCAGCTTGACCAGCTCAACTTTTGAGCTGGCCAAGCTAGCATAGCTGGATTTTACAGCAGGGAAATATTGCAAGCAGGAATACATACATCATGTTTGCATAATCCTTGAGTCTGTACTTCTTTCTGCTTCTGATTCACTCCCCAAAATACAGTACATGTTAATATAGCTAGTACTTGCTTTAGTCACGTGAATGAGTCAGCAAAAAGCTTCTAATAACCAGTGGAAAACAAAAATTATGACTCTACGCGATTTAGAATGTAATCATCCAATCACAAGCCTTAAGTCAAGGGCCTACATAGGGGCGTAATCGTGATTTAGCACTAATAAAGAGAGGCAGTTTGGATTTATATGTTGAACTGGGTTGCAGCCTTTGCTTTTAATGAGGAACTAGGGAACTATGGTTTGTCTTTCTGTTGCTGTGTTTGACAAGGCGTAAGATGCACAACCAATTTGTCACTGTTTATCCCTGTTTTTATAAAGGGCATACGGAAAAAAAGTGCAATGACCAACCAGTTTAGCATGAAATGAAAAGCAACAATGTGTGCCTCTGGCTGCTTCCATAACCGTTTTGGTATTTTGAGACAATAACAATGTTGTTTCAAGACATGACAATTGGATATATTTAATGGCGCATCATTCAGTTAACACAGTGTAGACTGTTCATTAAATACCAATATTCACTATTCTATGTTTATGAATTAGACATTGAAAGGGTTAGGGTTAGGGTTAGGGTTATATGTTGTAATGATTTCATAGGATAATAATTTCATATGATTTCTCTAAATAGACACCTATATACGTTCTACTATAACATCTTTTAAACTGGAAATATGTAAGATTCTCTTTTTTGGTTGTTTTCTGCCTTGCATTGGAATAGCATTGCAAATCCAAGGTAACCTTTCAAATATCAACCATCGCCCATATTATGACACAACTAAATAGTCACACACACAAAAAACATCAACGGCCCTGACACACAAAGCCTTCCAGAGCTGTTGAGTGTCGGTGGCTAAACATCGGCCATCGTTTCTGCGGTGTGTCCCACTCCATAGGCACTAATTGGTTGACTGGCTGTTCAGCTTATCGAATCAGTGCACAAGAAGAGATATGGAAGTGAGCAAAGCAAGTAAACATAATATTTGATGGTAAGGTTGATAAGTTCTTTCAACATGTGGAACTGAACAGGAATTCCATCCATCCATCCATTATCTTAACCCGCTTATCCTGAACAGGGTCGCAGGGGGGCTGGAGCCTATCCCAGCATACATTGGGCGAAAGGCACGAATACACCCTGGACAGGTCGCCAGTCCATCACAGGGCACACGCACCATTCACTCACACACTCATACCTATGGGCAATTTAGACTCTCCAATCAGCCTAACCTGCATGTCTTTGGACTGTGGGAGGAAAACGGAGTACCCAGAGGAAACCCACGCAGACACGGGGAGAACATGCAAACTCCACACAGAGAGGCCCCGGCCGACAGGGATTCGAACCCAGGACCTCCTTGCTGTGAGGCAACAGTGCTACCCACTGCACCATCCATGCCGCCCTGAACAGGAATTCTTAAAATTGAATTAATTCTAGCTTTCAAACCAAATTTGGGAAAGCCCCATTTTTTTAAAGTCACATTTATTAGCAATGCTACAATAGTCATAAACAAACCAAAGTATATTCCCTGTCATATTCTACTTTTTTAAGCACACCTGAATCTTTAGGAACTATTGTGTGGTCATTCTCAATTTCCGGTTTCACTGGGGTATAAATATCAGGTGACACATAGGCTAAAACCCCTTAGTCATCCATCAACAGGGTGGAAGATCAACCTTCATACATCAATGGCTACGGAAAAATAGCTTGTTGTCTTTAACAACCTATTTCCATAATTCGATGAAGAGGTTTAAAGCAAATGGAGCTGTGAAGATCCTGGCTGGAAGAGGCAGCCATTGTTGTTTTGTTTTCGGTTTTTTCCCCCCTACGCACAGTGGAGAAGCACATCTTTTTCTCATTCTTTTTGGTGAATTGCTGAAAGTGGTTGCATCTTGGGGTCACCATGTTTCAAAAAGTACAATTAGATGCCTGCTCCAGGCCAACAAGCTGTTCAGAAGGCTTGCCAGAAGGAAGCCTTTGCTGTCATCATGCCACAAACATAAGTGCCTGGAGTTTGCCAAATGTTACTGGAATCTAGATTGAATCTGGGTGCTATGGTAAAACAAGATTAAAATGAAGCCTTTTGGATGTGCAACAGTGCATTTGGCTTAATGAGAGGTGTAGTTGTGTGGAGGATAACCTTATCTCCCCTGTGAAGAGCGGTAATGGAGCTGCAATGTCGTGGGGCTGTTTTTTCCTCCAAAGACCCTGAGAACCTTGCTAGGATACATGGCGTCATAGACTCCTCAAATACCAGGATATTTTGGACCAAAGTCTGGCTGCCTCTGCTAAAATAGGCTAAAAGTACCCCTATTCCCTGTTCTCAACCCCATTGGAAATCTGTGGTGTGAGCTAAATAGTCCCTAAGCAAGGACCAAGGACTCTGGAGAGATGTATGGATGTATTGTGGAATGGCCTCAATATTACTCATCAAACAACCCTATCAACATAATCAATGGTTCATGTTCACATTTTATTCTGATTGCAAAGCCTTAAGCTTCTAATGTGCTCTCTGCATGTGTGGAGGAGCCATTGCAGTAGGACCCTACATGCCTCCAGTGCAATCATCAACGCCTGCCCTGGTTTTCTTTTCTCCCGGGTAATTGATGTTCGGCCAGACTGTCTTCACACCTGACTCCCAGGTAAAGGCAGGGTGGAAACTCAGCAGTTCTCGGCCCTCGAGGATCATCATATGATGATCCCTGGTCTCGGCCTTGGAAACAGTGTGCTAACAATTGATAACTTAACTGACACTCTAGGAACACATCAAACACCAGCAGACAGAGGCCTTCCTGGATTTGAATTTGAGTCCTGTGAAGGGGCTAAAGTGGCAGTATCTATGGAGACATGTTGGGACATTTACCCACCATCCCCCTGGCAGACCAAAGCCTCCCCTCTCCCTGGAGACTAAGTCACAGTCAGTTCCTGACATAACCCAGACTGGAGTGAGCACACTGTGGACCTGGGGGCCCAGTCTGAACCCCTGTTTATTTTTGCTTTTGTAAAATGTACTGGTGACTATAATACAGTCCATATTTGACTATGCTGTTTAATTAATACTGGTCTGGATTGTACATCACCTGACAGTTATATACATTATGTGCAAGTGCTTGTTGAGAATAGTTTTTATCCAGCATTTTACCATGTTCCATTTCAAAATAGGCATTGATTCAAAATATTTTATTGCAGTTTGGCTGGGCTTTCAGACTTGAGCATAAATCCTATGTGCAGTGATCCACCTGAAGGACAAATGCTTTCCTAAATGTACAGAACATTTTGCCGTAATCAGACTGGCCAATACATTTGACCAATTATTCTAAATGGGGAGGGTAGAACTGTGTGAAATAAAGCAGCCTTAAGTCATTTTAATTGATTGTTCATTCTATTGTTCTAGGCTTTAAACGGTCCAATTAAATAAACTCATATGGGTCAATTTTCATATGCATTCATATTACGTACTTGTTTTCAACACTAAATCCTTGTGGTTATTTGTATCATAGCTATTTGATAAAGGTCTTAGCCCTATTTATTTTGACAAATGTTTTATTTTCCTCAAGTACCTTTATCCTATTTGTCCAATGAGAATAATCTTTGCTGTTCATTATGAAAATGTTTTGCTCTGGTGTTTTATAGCTATCTGTCTATCTTTCACATTTTCCTTCAGTAATCATATCAAACACTTTCTATACAGAAAAAAACCTAATAAAACTATAGTATGCGGTGTGATAACCTCATTAGAGAATAGCAATCACATTTGTCATTATAGGTATATGGGTGCCCCAGCATCTTTATTCCCTCTTAGGGAGCCAGTGGAGTCGACTGGTTCATGTGCCGTGTTCTACAGAGCCTGCACTGCCACCTAATGACCAGTGCCCTGTAGTTGCATGTTCTGAGCCTCATAAAACACTGGGGCTCTTCAAGACCAGGCTTGATACAGTGTTCGATTTTTAGGCAAACTAGGCAGTAGGTACACTTAAGGGTAGGAAAAAGCGAACATTCCTGGGCTGAATGGCCCGTTCTTGCCATTACCTTATGTTATGTTATGTTATGTTATGTTATGTTATGTTATATGACCATCTTGAAATTACCAGCAACCAGCTGTATTAAAACTAGAGCTGGTCAAACCGTGTTGAGTGTGCAGCTGTTCTGAACTGGTCGACCAGTTACCAGCTGCTTCAAAACCTAGCTTGAGCTGTTTTTTCAGCAGGGCTGGCTTCTGTATGATGGAGACCGCGATGAGATTAACCTCTGGCTTTAATCGACTTTAGTCTGGCCTTTAGCCCCTCCTGATATTTTATTTTCTGAGCCAGTCTCAGTCTCCTCAGCTACGCTGTCAACCAGCTACAGCAAGTTTCAGGGAAATATTAGATTGGAAGCAATTCAGTTCTCTTGAGAATGGAAGTAGAGAAAGGTGGTAGAAAACAAACCCAAAAAATGTCATAGAAACTGTAGACACTGCACGAGGGGGGCCCAGCAAATGGGGTGTAACTATTTTTAATTTGTCACAAATATTGGGTGGGCCTCCCAATATATTTTGTCCCGGGCCTCAGAATTCATAGCTGCAGCCCTGCAAGTGAGTTTAAAAAACAAGACTATAACAGAGCAACAGCCCCACCTGCTGACCTCAATGCCAGGCTAATGTCAACGCACGCTCTCATTTGCAGGAAAAGCATATAAAATAGATCAAATTAAAGTTTCAGTTCATGAAAGATGGTGAGAAAAAAACAGTACTTCCCCGATAGTGCAATCAAAAAAGCCTTTATTCAGTATCCAGAGTGTTTGTGCTCTTTGCATTTTATACACAAATACAATCACACAAATTATGGTGTTCACCATGTGAAACATCCTAAGAATACCTTGAACTTTTGACTTCAGAGTTTTGGCCTGAGAATATCCACTGCACCATGATGAATGTCAAGAGCAAACGTTAGAAAAGACCCCCATGTGAGCTAGTTATGTGCAGCTTCCAGAAAGTTCTCCAACTACTCCTGGGTATTATGGTGCTGAAACAGATGTCAGGGTCACCAGCAGAATGACCTACCATCCAATAAGACTTTTCACCGCCATCAAGCTCCGTATTGCCATCACTTACATTGCCCTATGAAATGATGCCTAACTATTGTTGGCAAACGGTGTTTATAGTGGAAAAGGGCAATTACAGGCCACCAATTCATGTCAATGAAAGAGCGCTCACAATAAGTCCTCTATTTCAGTTATATAACTGTAATACAGCTCTTTTGATGTGGCATGCTTTTTTCTACAGACTTTGGAAACTGTGTGCAAGATTCCCCTCTGTTAACTGTGGATTCTTAGGAAGAGATTTTTATCTTGTAAGAGAACAGTTTATTTTTCCTTCAATATTATTTGGAATACAATGACTTTTTATTCAGATATTTTCAGACTTATATATAGTTGAATGGATTCTGTAGTGAGCCTTTGGGACCATAGAAAAAAATATTGGCTTGTTTGTTTCCTTACGGAAATGAAAAATGTCTTGAAGTATCTGAAGAACATGAGAGATTTATAAAAGTCTCTCCGTATTGTGGTGGTCAGCGCCCCAGGGAAACAGCTGTGCTGAATTATTTATTTTTTGGCGGATCAAAAGTTCATCCACTGTACACTCGAACAGTTCAATGAAGTGTATGTTTTAAATCCACACACCATAGACTAAACACAGCTACAAAGACTCCATCGGAATTTTAATAAATAAACAGAGAAGTATTGGAAAAAGACCTGCTTGGCTTTTCTTGCTTAAAGTTCCGACATTAATATTTTACACTGATATTTACTTAAATCTGTAAATATTCCCTATCCCTAAAGTATATTCCCCTAAAGCTAAACATATTTATTAAGCAGAAATCTATATTTCCGTACAATAGTACATGTAAAAGGATATTAAACCACCTGTGGCACTGTATGTCACATTTACCCTAATAGGTAATCGTATCTTAATCTTATATTAATTTCACCTTAATTTCATAATTCAAATATGTTTGCAAAATATATTAACACTTCACAATGGATTGCATTTAAAAAGAAATTATTGGCATCATCAGTATTGCAGCCTACTATGTTTACTTATGTTTAAATGTTCTGCTGAGAAATGTATCACTACATTTTTAAAAAACCCACATATTTACAGCATTGCGTATATTATTCACATTGTTTATAATATTACTGTACAATTTGAATATTGCATATTCCATATTTGCATGGGAAGGTCAGTTTATTTACCACAAAAAAAAATGAATCAACAGTGAAGAAAGCAGTTAATGGAATTGTGGAGATTGTGGTGTGGTTGTCATGCCATAAAAAGTCTACCAGTGAGACACGAGGTTCACATAAAAGCCGATTATGTGCTGTAGAAATTTTTCCCTGTGGAATATATACTCATCACACTGTGGAAAAGCAGTTGGCTTGTTGGCTGCATGGATATTTAGTGGCTGGTAAACAGGAGTTTCCAACCAGTGCTGAGAAAGTATGTCTCATGTGGATAGACTTAAACAAAAAAGCCTGGGCAAGACCGAAAAAAAAAAATACCATCTGGTTTGGTTGTCAGGAAAAGCTTGAGTTGCAGTTAGCTGAGCAACAGATGACAACGGCAGAAAATGCAGAAACAAGAAGGAACTGGAATCCTTTAATCTGTCTACCTTCAAAGAACGGTAACAAAAAAGTATGTAGTTTCTATTCTGGCCTTAACTTGCTTTTAAAAGTCAGTTTTTCACAAGTTTTCTTTGCTTTTAAAGTTCAAATTAAAAGTGACCAGACCAAAAACTGCCGTCTTACAGTAGACTGCTTTTCTAACTTATTTAGCAGGTGTCCTCATCCAGAGAGACATAACCTTCTTGAATAAAATATAGCTCAAAACACTTTGCACTATGAGTAATGCCTGGGCAACTATGCTATGTCATGGTGATGGATTATGATGACAGGTTACCGTAAACCTTGCTTGGAAATATTTGTATTGGACTTGAAAGAAATTACTTGTGTGCAAGTTTCTTCACTCTTTTGCATAAACACTTTTCATTCTTGTAATCTGTCTTATGTAAACATTTAAGTGAGTGAAGCAGGACATGTATAAAGCTCTGTTACATTTTCTGATCTGATTGGCAAAGGCATCTGCACACACACACACACACACACACACACACACAATGTATTTACCTGCATTGCTGTTTGTAACACTGAAATAAAAGTAGAACAAGCCAGGTGATGTGAAGTTTTTTTTTACCATCTGCTGACATCTGCTGAAGAGATTAGTACACGTGTAGTAGCATGGGGGGGGGGGGGGGGTGTTGAATTGGGAGGGCGGAATGAACAAACAGTTGTGTCAGAGGAGAGAAGCCCCTCCCACCCCACTGGTGAAGCATTCTTGCCGAGCGAGTGAGAGTGAAAGTGGTTCCTCTCTCTTTCTCTCCCTCTCATACACTCATACGCTCTCCTGCAGGAGGACAGACCCATCGCCTCTGACCACAGCCCCCCCCTGCCCTTCCTCACCATGAGAGCCGCCCTCCTGCTCCTCCTCGTCATCACCAGCCTTCTCTGCCTCGCCAGGGCCCAGAACCAAGCTCTGATGGACTACCTGGAACAGAGGCTGCTGGCCATTGAGGTAAGAGCTCTTCCCAGCTAGACCCTTGGATCCCATTAGCTGGCTAGGGTGGGCTGGATTGGCAAACACTGTGGGTTGAGCAAGCGTCCAATCAAATGCAGATGTTGAGGGGGGAAATGGGGTCAAAGGGTACTGTGATCCAGCTTGATATTATTCATGCATTCTCATGCTGTTCATCAAGTGCTGTTAAGCATACACAGGTTTGAGAAAAGAGGAGGATTGTACTTTTGATGCAGTGGAAGTCTGGAGGGGTTTGTATCGGAGCTGGTCACCCTCTAATCTGTGCAGTGCATGGGGTTTGTTCCGCTGTGGAGTCGGAGGTATACCTTCGACTGTTTCTCTGTGGTTACAGAGCAGGGAGCTGTGCAGTTGCAGTGCTCTGCTGAATGTGATTGTGGTTGTATTATCAGCCTTGCGGGGCCGCTTCTCGAAACGCTCCCCAGCTTGTGAGCCACGTCCTGCTGGCTCTCATAACTTGGCCCCTTGTTCTCCACAAACATCTGTTACCTGGGGAAAAGACCTGCCTCTTTGTAGGCTGATGGTGTGCTTATATGTCCGTAAACATGTTGATTCATGAAATTGCTTGCAAGTGCCCTTTTCTTTTAATCCGATCAAGTGACTCAGACAAATCCAAACCTGTTAATGCTGCACCAAGCTTCCTCTGACTGAAGTGTACAGTTTGGTTTAACTCAATGCCAGAATCAAATTCTCTTGACAGTTAACTCCCAGTTAAGTTATTCTCACTGTTTTATTGCAGGGTATTTAAGTCTAAAGAACACTTAAAATGTTATTATAAGTTCAAGCCATTCATGACCATTTTCTTGGCCTTGAGCAACACATTTAAGTCAACAAAAGCTGCCATGGCATTTCCTGCATAGCACATTAATTTGAGGTGCCACTCACACCTTCTTTGCCTGGCTCACATTACCCCAACCAATTTGTCGCCCTGAATCCCAGCTGGCGAGTCATAACACGACCTCTGTACTAGATGTAATAGATGTTTTGTACAGTTTTGTACTCAGGTTACCAATGCCAAAATCACTCATTTCTGACCCACTAATCGATGTAATATCGACCTTCATGACCGATGTTGATTAGAGGTCTAACCAATGTCAAAATATTTGATGGGTAGTGTCTCATACCCTACAGCCTCAGTTCCTTAACCTCACGGACCATAAATATTGCAGCATTTATTGAAACCGTAGTATAACCAGATTTTTGTGTACAGGGACATACAGTGTATTTGTATTTGGATTGTGACACAATTTCTATGTTTAAAAAGGGTTGTAATTCCAACACAGATCACCCGATATGGATGTCAAATTAAAGTCTGCACTTTAACCTCATGATTATTATTTCATTTCAAATCCAATGTGTTGGAATACAGAGCCAAAGGAACAGAAATTGTTCCAACTCTCCAAATACTTATGGACGGCTCTATATATATGCTCTCCCCACAGAACCGCATCTCCACTTGGCACGAGCAGACCAACCGCTACGCCCATGAGCTGCGGGAGTTTAAGCAGCAGATGGTGGGTCTGCTGGAGAACCAGGACAAGGACCGGGAATTCATGCGCACCGAGCTGAGCGGGGTGGGGACGCGAGTGGACCGCATGGAGAGGGAGATGGACTACCTGGAGACCCAGAACGGGGCGCAGCCCTGCGTGGATGTGGACGAGAAGCTGGTGGAGCAGGAGGTTACTGTCGTCAAGGAGAAGAACAAGGCCAAGTACTCCAAGCTCACAGGTGAACCTGAGGTTTTGAAACAGCTGGTGGCTGATTGACCAGCTACTGGCTCAGACAAGCTACCAGCTCTAGCTGGTTGACCAGCTCAAACCCAGCTAGACCAGCTTGCACATGCTGATTGACCAGCTTATACCCAATTAGACCAGTTTAGACAAGCTGGTCAAGCTGGCATAGCTGGATTTTACAACAAGGTTGTTAAAAATTCCCATACGACGGAAAAATATCATATACATATTAGGTCGAATTAAGAACAGTTAATAGCTTCTTACAATGCAGAGGTTGAAACTGTGGTTTAAAAAATGTATACAGAGGGGGTCCCAGGACTTAGTTTGAGAGCATCTGTGCTGAACTAAAGAGGTAGCATGATGATTTGGTTAATTTCCAGTCCTCCATAGTTTCAAACAGGAAGAGTGGATTTTCCATGCATTCCTTGTGCTTCCGTTTCGAATCAGCTGGCCTACGGAAAATCAACCGAACCCTGCTTTTGGTGGTTGATTGACGTTAAGAGCATGTGTTTCATACATCTCCCCAAAGCCTCGCTCAAATTAATCAGCAGCATGGAGAACCGGCTGGAGGCCACATTTATATACGTAACTTCTTTTCTTTTCAGCGAGAATCTGCTGACTTTGACCGCGTTCCTCCTCGAAAGAGACTTGGCTGGCTGTGTGTGGGTGTAGTTAGCACAACAAAATTAGACATCTCACCAACCTTGGCTGTCTCTTTACTATTCCGTTTACAACTGGAAAAATGGGAACAAAAGCCCTACTGAGTGCCTCAGTCGAGACACAGTAATGGAACATTATGTCAGCTCTGAAATGGCTTCCTTACTTGTGTACTATTTAAAGACTTGACATTACCTTTTCCTGGATGAAGGCTGTCCAGGTGATTTTGTGCAACCCAGTTATTTTGCATGCATATTTTAGGCATGTAGCAGATGTATTTTCCAGAAAAACTCACAGTTTGTGTTTGTATTTTTAACCCTTGAAGAGTAGGTTTTTTTAATGTTTTTTTTTTTCATTCTTACTCTGTTTTAGAACTTCATTGCTTTCAAAAGCCAGTAGTATTTGGTATTTGCCAATACCTCAGTTGGGCTCGAAAAATACTGACTGAGCTCCCCACAATATCCCTTCTTCTTTTATTCATCTTTATATCTGTCAGTTATCTTTAAAAAAATCATGTGATATAAACCTCTTATTTCAGAATGCTGTGTCAGCAGTTTGACTTCTATTGATAATCAGAGGTGGGAAATCCAGGTTCAGAAAGTAGTCCTCCCCAGTATTTTGTTCCAGTCACATTGGTTTGATAATCAATACGATTTGTCAGCCAGGAGGTAGAACTAATTAGTTAAATTAGCTGGCTGGGTTCATGGGTGAAACACATGGCAGAAGTTTTACTTTCTTAAACCTGGGCTTTCCACCTCTGTTGATAATCTACACAGTACACCAAGACCATTCCTGGGCGCTGGGGAAACATTGTCACCATATTGATATCGTCTTGCTTTCCCAGAATGCCGGGACATGATCTCCAGCATCAAGGCCATGAAGATCCTGAAACGTGTGGGCGCACCCAAAGGCATGTGGACCAAGGACACGGGAAGCAGCTCTGCCCGGGTCTACATCTTTAACGGGACCAGCGAGGACACGCTATACGAGTTCAGCTCTGTCCGGGACTTCACCGCGTCCTCCGGGCTGTCCCGAGGGAAGGCCATCCAGCTCCCGCACCCCTGGGGTGGCACCGGCCACACCATCTACAACGGCTACGCCTATTACGTGAGGGAGGGGGACGAGTTCCAGGTCATTAAGTACGACCTGCGGAACGGGTCCGTGGTGGACAGCGTCGTGTTCCCGGCCCGAGACCACGTCCCCGTGTACAGCCTCACTCCCGAAACCTACATCGACCTGGCGGCCGATGAGGAGGGCCTCTGGGCCATCTACGCCACCCGGGAGAACGAGAACAGCATCTGCCTGGCCAAGGTGGACCCCGTGACGCTGGACATCGTGCAGATGTGGGACACGCCCTGCCCCCGGGAGAACGCCGAGGCGGCCTTCGTCATCTGCGGGACGGTGTACGTGGTCTACAACACCCAGCTGGCCAGCCGCTCGCGCGTGCAGTGCGTCTTCGACGTCAGCGACATGGTGACCAATGACGACGCTCCGCTGGTCTACTTCCCCAAGCGCTACGGGGCCCATTCCAGCCTAAAGTACAACCCCCTGGAGCAGCTGATCTACGCCTGGGACGACGGCTACCAGATTCTGTACAAGCTGGCCATGAAGAAGAAGCTGGAGGTGTGAAGTAGACCCCCAAGTTTGTGCTGGTATAATGAGTCACGGTCCCCCTAAACCAGGTGTTTAAACTAAATTCCCAAGGGGCCACAGTGTCTGTGGGTTTTTCTGGTTTCCAGTCAACTGCCAATTAAGGCCTTGAGAACAAGGTGTGTGGATTATTTAGCTAATCAATGACTTAAATGAACACCCCAAAAACCAGCAGACACTGTGACCCTCAAAGACTGGAGTTAGGCACTTGTGCCTTAAGCCATCAAGGATCTGGGCTATGTGGCTTATCTTCTAGTCTAAATGTCCTGCTCTTTCTTTACAACCTTACTGTGAGACTCAAATGTTATTGGGTTTTATTTTCCCAAATACAGTAGCAGACCCTTTAGGTACCTTTCACTGAAAATATAAATGTATATATTTTTTAACATCCTCAGATATATTTAGGAATACTACCTTTTTTCTTGGGTAAGGGAGCACAGATACTGTATGTTATTAAAAGATTAATGTACGTATTTTTTAGATGGACAAGGACTGTTTAAGGGGTCCAGCTACAGAAACTGGCAGCTGCAGCGACATTACAGCACTCATTCATAGTTTATTCCAGTAGTTTTTTCCTTACTGTAAAATCTTGAGAGAAAAAACTAAACCGTGTTATATTTTCCCACTGTGTCAGCATCACAATTTTCGTTCATGTTATTTAAAGGTCAGCTGCCTCTGCCATATGACTGATCTATGCAGATGGAATGCAGTATGCAGAAAATTGCAGTATCATATCTTATCCCATGCCATTTATATTAATATGGTGTATTCCACTATCTTTCAGCAACCAAAAATGTCTAAGTAACAAAAGTTTCATGATTCTTTTAAAACTTGCATCATACAATTTGTGCTTATACTGTACACAAGCTCGTCAAAATAAACAACCATTCCTGAATCCTCCCTTGCGTTCTTGCCTTTGAAAAAAGCGGGAGATGTAGGGACAGGACCCGAGAGGATGTTCTGCTAAGATGCACAATGATTCCCTGAACTTACGAAACCTTTAGCTCATTATACAAGATTGTTCAACTCAAGCTCCCAGTGGCCATCATGAAGAGTGCTTTCAAGCAACACTCAAAAATTGATCTCCTCAAACAATTTTATATCCAGGCTGTGGTAAGCTTTATACACACACAGTGACACACACACATACACACACACAAGCTACAACAGCTTGGACATTACTGGGCATATTCTCTACATGATAAATCTGCAGGCTGCACAAAGAAGGAGCAACATTACTCCTGGAACTTGCCAAATGTCCTTGCTTTATCAAAAGAAGATCCATTTATAAATTGCATTATAAATGGACACAGCGCCCCATCTGCTCATCTGAAATGCAATAGAAACAATGTTCAGACCATCAATCACAATGCCTGTGCGGAGATATGCAAAAAGCAATCTGAATGACTCACATCACGCGGTGCCTGGAGTGGAATCGGAACTGGAAGGACATCAGAAGTCAAATGTCTGCAGTGACCGTCATTTACAATCTCATTTCAAGATCAGAAAAAATAAAAAATAAAAAAAACCCAGCCTAATCATTAGTTTAATCACGTTCCTCAACAGCATTTTAAAGTCTTCAGCTTACCTAATCTGAATTTTGGAGTCGCTTTAGTTTACAGAAAGTAACATTAAGTCTTCTTTCAGATGAAAATGCACCATCTGTAGATAAATGTCTTCCTTTGCAGTCAATCTCATCCCCCACATGGCATCACAGATGAAAATGATGGCATCATAATTTCTATGCAGATGTGTTTTGAATGTATTAACTCAGTCTTTATATATTTTGTTGAATTAAAACAATCAATTAACAAAATGTATGGGGTAATAAACAATCTGCATAAAAAGTTTCACTGTGCACTATAATGCTGATCAGCTAAAAAGATAAGTCTGGTTCATAAATTCCTCTAAGCAGTTGGGATTTTTTTTTGACCCACAGCAAGTAAGCAGTATTTTCCCCTTGACTTTAATTTTAATATTTTCTGTCCCTACTGCTGAGTAGAATATTAAGTGATGAAGTAGTGTGCCTTCACTTCAAAGTCAATCCGCATGAGTCGAAGCTTCACTTATAGCAAGTGGATAATTGATAGGGACGATTAACATTTCACAATGGGACAATTGTTTAACAAGAGGTTTGAGAGTAATCTGACCTTATAGTTCTAGAAATCTTAAGTCAGGGCTTTTTACAGGCCCCAGTTATGAATGCCCCTGCGTAATGTAATGAAATATTGATATCACTGCCATTACTGTACGTCTGTTCCATTTTCACATTGCCAAAGATAATGTGATAGAACTTCTTAGAAGATGAATTGTTCACAATTGAGAAGTTTGGCTGACCTGGCCTTTCCTGGACATAACAGTTTGCATCATTGACATACACTGCTTCTCCTGCTAGAATGTCGATATTTTTTTCCCTTCATTATTTCCAGCGGATCTGAGAATGGTATGACACTCTCAGTGCTACTGAATGCACTGCTGAGTGTCTCATTGCATTGCTGAGTGCCTCATTGCTACTGAATGCATTGCTGAGTGCCTCATTGCTACTGAATGCACTGCTGAGTGCCTCATTGCTACTGAATGCACTGCTTTGTGTCTCATTGCTACTGAATGCATTGCTGAGTGTCTCAGTGCTACTGAATGCATTGCTGAGTGTCTCAGTGCTACTGAATGCATTGCTGAGTGTCTCATTGCTACTGAATGCACTGCTGAGTGTCTCATTGCTACTGAATGCACTGCTTTGTGTCTCATTGCTACTGAATGCATTGCTGAGTGTCTCAGTGCTACTGAATGCATTGCTGAGTGTCTCAGTGCTACTGAATGCATTGCTGAGTGTCTCGGTGCTACTGAATGCATTGCTGAGTGTCTCATTGCTACTGAATGCATTGCTGAGTGTCTCATTGCTACTGAATGCATTGCTGAGTGTCTCATTGCTACTGAATGCACTGCTGAGTGTCTCATTGCTACTGAATGCATTGCTGAGTGTCTCATTGCTACTGAATGCATTGCTGAGTGTCGCAGTGCTACTGAATGCATTGCTGAGTGTCTCAGTGCTACTGAATGCATTGTTGAGTGTCTCATTGCATTGCTGAGTGTCCCAGTGCTACTGAATGCATTGCTTGGTGTCTCATTGCTACTGAATGCACTGCTGAGTGTCTCATTGCTACTGAATGCATTGCTGAGTGCCTCATTGCTACTGAATGCACTGCTGAGTGTCTCATTGCTACTGAATGCACTGCTTTGTGTCTCATTGCTACTGAATGCATTGCTGAGTGTCTCATTGCTACTGAATGCATTGCTGAGTGTCTCAGTGCTACTGAATGCATTGCTGAGTGTCTCATTGCTACTGAATGCATTGCTGAGTGTCTCAGTGCTACTGAATGCATTGCTGAGTGTCTCGGTGCTACTGAATGCATTGCTGAGTGTCTCGGTGCTACTGAATGCATTGCTGAGTGTCTCATTGCTACTGAATGCATTGCTGAGTGTCTCATTGCTACTGAATGCACTGCTGAGTGTCTCATTGCTACTGAATGCATTGCTGAGTGTCTCATTGCTACTGAATGCATTGCTGAGTGTCGCAGTGCTACTGAATGCATTGCTGAGTGTCTCAGTGCTACTGAATGCATTGTTGAGTGTCTCATTGCATTGCTGAGTGTCCCAGTGCTACTGAATGCATTGCTGAGTGTCTCATTGCTACTGAATGCACTGCTGAGTGTCTCATTGCTACTGAATGCATTGCTGAGTGTCTCATTGCTACTGAATGCATTGCTGAGTGTCGCAGTGCTACTGAATGCATTGCTGAGTGTCTCAGTGCTACTGAATGCATTGCTGAGTGTCTCGGTGCTACTGAATGCATTGCTGAGTGTCTCATTGCTACTGAATGCACTGCTGAGTGTCTCATTGCTACCGAATGCACTACTGAGTGTCTCATTGCTACTGAATGCATTGCTGAGTGTCTCATTGCTACTGAATGCATTGCTGAGTGTCGCAGTGCTACTGAATGCATTGCTGAGTGTCGCAGTGCTACTGAATGCATTGCTGAGTGTCTCAGTGCTACTGAATGCATTGTTGAGTGTCTCATTGCATTGCTGAGTGTCTCAGTGCTATTGAATGCACTGCTGAGTGTCTCAGTGCTACTGAATGCATTGCTGTGTGTCTCATTGCTACTGAATGCATTGCAGAGTGTCTCATTGCTACTGAATGCACTGCTGAGTGTGTCATTGCTACTGAATGCATTGCTTGGTGTCTCATTGCTACTGAATGCATTGCTTGGTGTCTCATTGCTACTGAATGCACTGCTGAGTGTCTCAGTGCTACTGAATGCACTGCTTTGTGTCTCATTGCTACTGAATGCATTGCTTGGTGTCTCATTGCTACTGAATGCACTGCTGAGTGTCTCAGTGCTACTGAATGCACTGCTTTGTGTCTCATTGCTACTGAATGCATTGCTGAGTGTCTCAGTGCTACTGAATGCATTGCTGAGTGTCTCAGTGCTACTGAATGCATTGCGGAGTGTCTCATTGCTACTGAAGGCACTGCTGAGTGTGTCATTGCTACTGAATGCATTGCTTGGTGTCTCATTGCTACTGAATGCATTGCTTGGTGTCTCATTGCTACTGAATGCACTGCTGTGTGTCTCATTGCTACTGAATGCACTGCTGAGTGTCTCAGTGCTACTGAATGCATTGCTGACTGTCTCAGTGCTACTGAATGCATTGCTGAGTGTCTCATTGCTACTGAATGCATTGCTGAGTGTCTCAGTGCTACTGAATGCATTGCTGAGTGTCTCATTGCTACTGAATGCACTGCTTTGTGTCTCATTGCTACTGAATGCATTGCTGAGTGTCTCATTGCAACTGAATTCATTGCTTGGTGTCTCAGTGCTACTGAATGCATTGCTGAGTGTCTCAGTGCTACTGAATGCATTGCTTGGTGCCTCAGTGCTACTGAATGCATTGCTTGGTGTCTCAGTGCTACTGAATGCACTGCTTTGTGTCTCATTGCTACTGAATGCATTGCTTGGTGTCTCAGTGCTACTGAATGCATTGCTTGGTGTCTCATTGCTACTGAATGCACTGCTTTGTGTCTCATTGCTACTGAATGCATTGCTGAGTGTCTCAGTGCTACTGAATGCATTGCTGAGTGTCTCAGTGCTACTGAATGCATTGCTGAGTGTCTCAGTGCTACTGAATGCATTCCTGAGTGTCTCAGTGCTACTGAATGCATTGCTGAGTGTCTCAGTGCTACTGAATGCATTGCGGAGTGTCTCATTGCTACTGAAGGCACTGCTGAGTGTGTCATTGCTACTGAATGCATTGCTTGGTGTCTCATTGCTACTGAATGCATTGCTTGGTGTCTCATTGCTACTGAATGCACTGCTGTGTGTCTCATTGCTACTGAATGCACTGCTGAGTGTCTCAGTGCTACTGAATGCACTGCTTTATGTCTCATTGCTACTGAATGCATTGCTTGGTGTCTCATTGCTACTGAATGCATTGCTGAGTGTCTCATTGCTACTGAATGCATTGCTGAGTGTCGCAGTGCTACTGAATGCATTGCTGAGTGTCGCAGTGCTACTGAATGCATTGCTGAGTGTCTCAGTGCTACTGAATGCATTGTTGAGTGTCTCATTGCATTGCTGAGTGTCTCAGTGCTATTGAATGCACTGCTGAGTGTCTCAGTGCTACTGAATGCATTGCTGTGTGTCTCATTGCTACTGAATGCATTGCAGAGTGTCTCATTGCTACTGAATGCACTGCTGAGTGTGTCATTGCTACTGAATGCATTGCTTGGTGTCTCATTGCTACTGAATGCATTGCTTGGTGTCTCATTGCTACTGAATGCACTGCTGAGTGTCTCAGTGCTACTGAATGCACTGCTTTGTGTCTCATTGCTACTGAATGCATTGCTTGGTGTCTCATTGCTACTGAATGCACTGCTGAGTGTCTCAGTGCTACTGAATGCACTGCTTTGTGTCTCATTGCTACTGAATGCATTGCTGAGTGTCTCATTGCTACTGAATGCACTGCTGAGTGTCTCATTGCTACTGAATGCATTGCTGAGTGTCGCAGTGCTACTGAATGCATTGCTGTGTGTCTCATTGCTACTGAATGCATTGCAGAGTGTCTCATTGCTACTGAATGCACTGCTGAGTGTGTCATTGCTACTGAATGCATTGCTTGGTGTCTCATTGCTACTGAATGCATTGCTTGGTGTCTCATTGCTACTGAATGCATTGCTGAGTGTCTCATTGCTACTGAATGCATTGCTGAGTGTCTCAGTGCTACTGAATGCATTGCTTGGTGTCTCATTGCTACTGAATGCACTGCTTTGTGTCTCATTGCTACTGAATGCATTGCTGAGTGTCTCATTGCAACTGAATTCATTGCTTGGTGTCTCAGTGCTACTGAATGCATTGCTGAGTGTCTCAGTGCTACTGAATGCATTGCTTGGTGTCTCATTGCTACTGAATGCATTGCTGAGTGTCGCAGTGCTACTGAATGCATTCCTGAGTGTCTCAGTGCTACTGAATGCATTGCTGAGTGTCTCAGTGCTACTGAATGCATTGCGGAGTGTCTCATTGCTACTGAAGGCACTGCTGAGTGTGTCATTGCTACTGAATGCATTGCTTGGTGTCTCATTGCTACTGAATGCTTTGCTTGGTGTCTCATTGCTACTGAATGCACTGCTGTGTGTCTCATTGCTACGGAATGCACTGCTGAGTGTCTCATTGCTACTGAATGCATTGCTGAGTGTCTCAGTGCTACTGAATGCATTGCTTGGTGTCTCAGTGCTACTGAATGCACTGCTTTGTGTCTCATTGCTACTGAATGCATTGCTGAGTGTCTCATTGCAACTGAATTCATTGCTTGGTGTCTCAGTGCTACTGAATGCATTGCTTGGTGCCTCAGTGCTACTGAATGCATTGCTTGGTGTCTCAGTGCTACTGAATGCACTGCTTTATGTCTCATTGCTACTGAATGCATTGCTTGGTGTCTCAGTGCTACTGAATGCATTGCTGAGTGTCGCAGTGCTACTGAATGCATTGCTGAGTGTCTCAGTGCTACTGAATGCATTGTTGAGTGTCTCATTGCATTGCTGAGTGTCTCAGTGCTATTGAATGCACTGCTGAGTGTCTCAGTGCTACTGAATGCATTGCTGTGTGTCTCATTGCTACTGAATGCACTGCTGAGTGTGTCATTGCTACTGAATGCATTGCTTGGTGTCTCATTGCTACTGAATGCATTGCTTGGTGTCTCATTGCTACTGAATGCACTGCTGAGTGTCTCAGTGCTACTGAATGCACTGCTTTGTGTCTCATTGCTACTGAATGCATTGCTTGGTGTCTCAGTGCTACTGAATGCATTGCTTGGTGTCTCATTGCTACTGAATGCACTGCTGAGTGTCTCAGTGCTACTGAATGCACTGCTTTGTGTCTCATTGCTACTGAATGCATTGCTGAGTGTCTCAGTGCTACTGAATGCATTGTTTGTGTCTCATTGCTACTGAATGCATTGCTTGGTGTCTCATTGCTACTGAATGCACTGCTGAGTGTCTCAGTGCTACTGAATGCACTGCTTTGTGTCTCATTGCTACTGAATGCATTGCTGAGTGTCTCAGTGCTACTGAATGCATTGCTGAGTGTCTCAGTGCTACTGAATGCATTGCTGAGTGTCTCAGTGCTACTGAATGCATTCCTGAGTATCTCAGTGCTACTGAATGCATTGCTGAGTGTCTCAGTGCTACTGAATGCATTGCGGAGTGTCTCATTGCTACTGAAGGCACTGCTGAGTGTGTCATTGCTACTGAATGCATTGCTTGGTGTCTCATTGCTACTGAATGCATTGCTTGGTGTCTCATTGCTACTGAATGCACTGCTGTGTGTCTCATTGCTACTGAATGCACTGCTGAGTGTCTCAGTGCTACTGAATGCATTGCTGAGTGTCTCAGTGCTACTGAATGCATTGCTGAGTGTCTCATTGCTACTGAATGCATTGCTGAGTGTCTCAGTGCTACTGAATGCATTGCTGAGTGTCTCATTGCTACTGAATGCACTGCTTTGTGTCTCATTGCTACTGAATGCATTGCTGAGTGTCTCATTGCAACTGAATTCATTGCTTGGTGTCTCAGTGCTACTGAATGCATTGCTGAGTGTCTCAGTGCTACTGAATGCATTGCTTGGTGCCTCAGTGCTACTGAATGCATTGCTTGGTGTCTCAGTGCTACTGAATGCACTGCTTTGTGTCTGATTGCTACTGAATGCATTGCTTGGTGTCTCAGTGCTACTGAATGCATTGCTTGGTGTCTCATTGCTACTGAATGCACTGCTGAGTGTCTCAGTGCTACTGAATGCACTGCTTTGTGTCTCATTGCTACTGAATGCATTGCTGAGTGTCTCAGTGCTACTGAATGCATTGCTGAGTGTCTCAGTGCTACTGAATGCATTCCTGAGTGTCTCAGTGCTACTGAATGCATTGCTGAGTGTCTCAGTGCTACTGAATGCATTGCGGAGTGTCTCATTGCTACTGAAGGCACTGCTGAGTGTGTCATTGCTACTGAATGCATTGCTTGGTGTCTCATTGCTACTGAATGCATTGCTTGGTGTCTCATTGCTACTGAATGCACTGCTGTGTGTCTCATTGCTACTGAATGCACTGCTGAGTGTCTCATTGCTACTGAATGCATTGCTGAGTGTCTCAGTGCTACTGAATGCATTGCTTGGTGTCTCAGTGCTACTGAATGCACTTCTTTGTGTCTCATTGCTACTGAATGCATTGCTGAGTGTCTCATTGCAACTGAATTCATTGCTTGGTGTCTCAGTGCTACTGAATGCATTGCTTGGTGCCTCAGTGCTACTGAATGCATTGCTTGGTGTCTCAGTGCTACTGAATGCACTGCTTTATGTCTCATTGCTACTGAATGCATTGCTTGGTGTCTCAGTGCTACTGAATGCATTGCTTGGTGTCTCTTTGCTACTGAATGCATTGCTGAGTGTCTCAGTGCTACTGAATGCATTGCTTGGTGTCTCAGTGCTACTGAATGCATTGCTGAGTGTCGCAGTGCTACTGAATGCATTGCTGAGTGTCTCAGTGCTACTGAATGCATTGTTGAGTGTCTCATTGCATTGCTGAGTGTCTCAGTGCTATTGAATGCACTGCTTTGTGTCTCAGTGCTACTGAATGCATTGCTTGGTGTCTCAGTGCTACTGAATGCATTGCTGAGTGTGTCATTGCTACTGAATGCATTGCTTGGTGTCTCATTGCTACTGAATGCATTGCTTGGTGTCTCATTGCTACTGAATGCACTGCTGAGTGTCTCAGTGCTACTGAATGCACTGCTTTGTGTCTCATTGCTACTGAATGCATTGCTTGGTGTCTCAGTGCTACTGAATGCATTGCTTGGTGTCTCATTGCTACTGAATGCACTGCTGAGTGTCTCAGTGCTACTGAATGCACTGCTTTGTGTCTCATTGCTACTGAATGCATTGCTGAGTGTCTCAGTGCTACTGAATGCATTGCTGAGTGTCTCAGTGCTACTGAATGCATTCCTGAGTGTCTCAGTGCTACTGAATGCATTGCTGAGTGTCTCAGTGCTACTGAATGCATTGCGGAGTGTCTCATTGCTACTGAAGGCACTGCTGAGTGTGTCATTGCTACTGAATGCATTGCTTGGTGTCTCATTGCTACTGAATGCACTGCTGTGTGTCTCATTGCTACTGAATGCACTGCTGAGTGTCTCATTGCTACTGAATGCATTGCTGAGTGTCTCAGTGCTACTGAATGCATTGCTTGGTGTCTCAGTGCTACTGAATGCACTGCTTTGTGTCTCATTGCTACTGAATGCATTGCTGAGTGTCTCATTGCAACTGAATTCATTGCTTGGTGTCTCAGTGCTACTGAATGCATTGATTGGTGCCTCAGTGCTACTGAATGCATTGCTGAGTGTCTCAGTGCTACTGAATGCATTGCTTGGTGTCTCAGTGCTACTGAATGCATTGCTTGGTGTCTCTTTGCTACTGAATGCATTGCTGAGTGTCTCAGTGCTACTGAATGCATTGCTTGGTGTCTCAGTGCTACTGAATGCATTGCTGAGTGTCTCATTGCTACTGAATGCATTGCTTGGTGTCCCATTGCTACTGAATGCATTGCTGGGTGTCTTGTTGCTACTGAATGCACCGCGGAGTGTCTCATTGCTGCTGAATGCATTGCTTGGTGTCCCATTGCTACTGAATGCATTGCTTGGTGTCTCAGTGCTACTGAATGCATTGCTTGGTGTCTCATTGCTACTGAATGCATTGCTGAGTGTCTCAGTGCTACTGAATGCATTGCTTGGTGTCTCAGTGCTACTGAATGCATTGCTGAGTGTCTCATTGCTACTGAATGCATTGCTTGGTGTCCCATTGCTACTGAATGCATTGCTGGGTGTCTCGTTGCTACTGAGTGCACCGCGGAGTGTCCCATTGCTACTGAATGCATTGCTGGGTATCTCGTTGCTACTGAATGCATTGCTGAGTGTCTCATTGCTACTGAATGCACTGCTGAGTGTCTCAGTGCTACTGAATGCACTGCTGAGTGTCTCAGTGCTACTGAATGCATTGCTGAGTGTCTCAGTGCCATGTTCATGTCTTCAGAGCTCAGTCATTCTTTACTCTGATGTCATCTTCACTCTCCTGATGTACACAGCCCTATGAGCAAAATCCAGAATCTACATTGGGGTGGAAAGCTAGTGTAGGTTGAGAGACTAGGACTAGCTTAACTCCACTGTAGACCAGGTTTTGCCAAACGATGTTTTCAACCTTCCAATGACATTGCACCACAAAACTCTGTGTCCATTTTGATGTGTTCTATCATTCCTGAACTACACTATTCCCATCACTATTTAGTTAAATTTTTAAAATATGTCCGTCATGTCTCTACCCTGCTTTTGGTCATGTACTGATTGCTGCACCTCTATTTCCTTGCCATCTAATAATAATAATAATAATAATAATAATAATAATAATAATAATAATAGTAATAATAATAATAATAATAATAATAATAATAATAATAATAATAATAATATATCAACTTCAAGTGTATGAAAACAACAAAAGCAACGAAATAAAACAAAGGCAAAACCGTTCAAATAAAGCAAGACATGGCAATAACAGACAAGGTCAAAAAGAAGCTAAAGATAAAAAATGGAGGAAAAATGTTGGAATTCAATCAAAGGTGATGAATAAAAAATTAAAAGTAACTCCACAGGGGATTGCAGTGTTATAAGCAAGTCGATAAAAGTGTGTATGAGTGTTTTTAAAAAATGCTTTAAAAGAGGTCAGAGAGGCAGCTGTTTTGATCTCTCTACATCAACGCTGTTAGCACAGAGTAAACCAACTATGTTATTTAAATTCTAACAGAATTTAAACAAGTCATACAGGGACAAACTTCACTTGTAGAGAACATAACAGTTTGCTGCATGCCATTGTATTCTGAGATCTGTGTATTTCCTAAAATTCAGTCGATAATTTGCTTGAACTTTCCCTCATCTATCTCTTCACTCTTTAACTCAGGGTTACTGGTGCTAGCCTCTGTTTATGCAAAGCTAGAAAGTGATACCCACACACTGCTGTTAATTTATATAATTACTGCTGGTAATATATTTATTTACCTAGCACCTGCGCTAAATACTTTGGATAGTTATATTCGCATCCCTCTTCTTATCCAACATTTAATGCACTCAACATCGCTCGATTCATCTACCATAGCCAACACTGTCCGCATCATTCAGCTAGCGCTCTCATCAGTTTGGAATTGTTGTGCACATTAATCGCCATTTAATTGTTACAAAATGGGGGGTTCCATTATTTTTATTCAGTGTAATTATTCATTCAACAGTCGCAATGTAATCTTGAATTTCATCAGCCTTCAGAAAAAGACAGAGCAGAATAGATGTTTTTTTTACAACTGGTAAATTTACTGTTACATCTTTAAAATACAAGGCGATGTTTTCAAACGAATATATTACAAATACAAATTTTCAATACAAAAGGTTGCCTGGGAAAAGCACATATATATTAGACTATATTCAGAAACACAAAGCACAATAATAATTCAAGCATTAAGGGTTGAAAACAGTCTGAACAATCTGAGCCAACAGAGAGAATGCTCTTCACTGGGAAACACAACGTACAAGGAACAAGGAAATAAGGAAACATGGAAAACAAAGTATACATTTTCATAAAACCAGGGGCCGGTATCTGATCTATTTTTTAATTAGTGTACAACAATGTAAAATTGTATGTGAAACACAAAAATTGTTCAGAACTGATGTTAACCGAAACATGTTTCAAAATGTGCACACTGCCTATGTTCAGCAGTCCGAGTTAAACGTTAGAGCTTCCTAATGCGATATTGACCTCCCGCTCACCCCACCCAAAAGCACATATATCTATATTATGTATATACAATGTGTGCGGTAGGGCAGGCTGGAGAATCGTTCTGCTAGATGCCGCACCGAGAGAGCCAGCATTGAACCCCCCTTTAGCATCAAAAGTGGTAGCACAAATCCTCTCTTTGTCAACGTCTTATTAACCCATAGCGGACTTTGAATTTCAGATCACGTTCGATTCGACCTGCAGTAGTGAGCGTGTGACCCTACCTCCTCCGCACCCCCTCCTGCTCTCGGAATATCTCGCAGGAATCTGGGATCGAAAGGGGAATTTCACAAGCCTTGCTTCTGTCAGCACTTCTCGCTCTGAAAAACCATTCGAGGGGCTTTTGTTGAAGAGGCCCTTGAAGTGGTTCTGAAGTTCAGTGGAAGAAGCATTAAAAAAATATTGTGAAGGTATTGAAAGCAGATCGACAATTTCAAACACATAAGTTAAGGAGGTGAGCCACACCGCATATGCGGCCATATCTGCGAGGTACTGTAATCCCTGTGCTGCATGTCCTTCTCTAGAAATTCACTCCGGCAAAACTTGACCGAGGATTTAAAGAGCCGCTTTTTGATTAAAGTATTTTTAGTCCCAGATTATGGAATGTCTACATCCGTGTAATATCCCAATATCCATCTGATCGCCGACATGGGGATGAAACCCCTGGCCCTTCCTGTCGGAAAACATATTGGTTTAACTTCACAAGGAAAATCCTGCAGAAAAGGTTAAAGCGTTTTCTGTTGTTCATACAAAATCTTCGCAAAAAAAGGTTCAGGTTCATTGTTTAAAACGCTTACAAAGGGTTCACACAGTTTCTGTATCAAGCAGTTTTTAGAAAAAAAAAAAAAAAACATATTTCAAGAGGATTAGAAAGACTTCTAAACACTTGGCATCAGTCACTCAAATTCACACAATATGTTGTTGATGGGTAACAGTATGCTTTTCCGGTAAATGTTCCGATAGGTGCAGGACTATTCAGAATGCAACAGATGCAGTACAGGGGTTGAATTACACGTTCAGATGTGTCCGCATATGAGAGCAGTTATGAGTTGGTTTACGTATAGTAGTTCAGGCCTAGTTAATATAATTTAGCAAGTAAATTATAAAAAGAATGGGATAATATATTTTAAAAAACACACTAAAAGATGCCATGGCTTTATAAATAAATAAATAAATAAATACTTACATACATACATACATAAATGTCACATGGCATTATGCGAACAATGAATGGGCATCGTCAACAAAGATATCTATCTGCAGACACATAACAAATATTTATTTTTTGCCGTGGACAAGATTGTGCTATTCTGCAGAAAAATGAGAAAAACACAACTGATGCTGACACAACCAGTCAAGTGAGCAGAGAACCAAAGCAGAGACGCCAATCCAGCAAACATGAACTGCTTTGTCAGGGTTTGTCCTAATCTTCCTCAACAAAGAGGTAAATCTGTGACTGCTCTGATAATAACCATACAATCCCTGCTCTTGTTCTCATCTGTTTGCAAAATCAAGACATTTCACAATGATCAGGAACATGTAAACACAGCTTATCCCTATCATCATACACTGCTACACAGAAATGCTGTTTCTGTAGTTTTCTTTTTTATTATTATTATTATTATTATTATTATTATTATTATCTTTTTTGAGCAAATCAGATTTTGGAATTGCATTCATTCAAATTGATCATAGTAAAATGTCCAGTGTTAATTATACAGAGTACACAGAGTACATACTTCACATACAGAGCATAGACTGTACATATCGCCCCTATTGGACTCATATAAACTCTGTAAGAGTCCATTCATTGCTAAAGATTCACACAGATTTAAACATTTGGTGTAAAGATGAGTCCAGTACAGCACGTACTCTCTTAGAGTTGATTTAACACTGAACATTTTACAATGTGTTCCTGCCCTTTCACAGTACAATGAGTAGTGCACTTTCCTGTGCGTACTCATCCCTCAAACCCCTTATTAGCCTGTTGGTGTCTCTCTCCCTTCCCCCCTGCGGCCCACCAGCTGAGCTGCATGCCCATGATGCCCAGCAAGCGCCGGACCCCCGGTGTGTCTGCCCAAACGGAGGAGTCACCCTCTCACAGTGGGGCGGGATAACCCTCCTTCCCCGGGCGAGGCGATGCCCAATTATGTGCAGCCCTGTGGGGCGACCCCCTGCGGTTGGCATCGGCATGGTTACGGACCATGGCATGGTAGCTCAGCTGGGTATGCAAATATGTGCTAATATGCGGATTAGTGAAATAGAGTTTTTGTGATTTTCTGTATTTAATAGAACAACTTGAGAGGGAATTATCATAAAATTATACGCATAACATACGTTTTTTTAAAATGGTTATTTTGGTGCACATCCTTTATTATCCATCCATCCATCCATTATCTCAACCCGCTTATCCTCAACAGGGTCGCAGGGGGGCTGGAGCCTATCCCAGCATACATTGGGAGAAAGGCAGGAATACACCCTGGACAGGTCGCCAGTCCATCACAGGGCACACACACCATTCACTCACACACTCATACCTATGGGCAATTTAGACTCTCCAATCGGCCTAACCTGCATGTCTTTGGACTGTGGGAGGAAACCGGAGTACCCAGAGGAAACCCACGCAGACACAGGGAGAACATGCAAACTCCGCACAGAGAGGCCCCGGCCAACGGGGATTAGAACCCAGGACCTCCTTGCTGTGATGCGGCAGTGCTACCCACTGCACCATCCGTGCCGCCTATCCTTTATTATACAAACTTAAATTTAAATATTTGTATTACATATTGTGTTATTGAACTGAATGCTTTACTTGGCACACTTCAACCCTTGAAACCGCTATTAATATTCTTTTTATTTCTTTCATACACTGCTCTCAAAGCTAGTTACCACTACTTTCACAAGAGGAATAATACAAAAAAAACATCTCTACTCTGCCAAAAAGAGTTCTCAGATACTTAAAAAAACATTTCCAGACGAAGTGTACTGTAATCCAATTTGGCTTGGCTCAGTCCTAAGCGTCCCAAGAATTGGAAAGGTCTGTTTTTCCTTTCCCGAAACTGGACGTCCCACAGAAGCGTTAAGGCGGCTCTTAGAGACAGGAGGAGATGTGCATGTGAGGAGGCCGGGCCTCGCGCAGTCAGACGGACAGACTGCAGACAGGAGGAGATGTGCTGACTCAGCAGGAGGTGGAGCAGGTGGTAGAGGCTGAGCTCTCCCTCAGGGGCTGGACGGGGGTCTGGGCGAGGGACAGGAGCCCTGGCTGTCAAAGCTAGCAGTGCGGGCCTTCCACTGGAAAAACACACACACACACACACACACACACACATACACACATACACACATGCGCACACACACACACACGCGCACACACACACACACACACACATACACACACGCGCACACACACACACACACACACACACACATCCACAAACACGTGTGGACACACGCAGACACACGGAAACAGGCAAACACACACACCCGCACACACACACACACATCACATCCACAAACACATGCATGCACACACACATACACACACGTTTTTCAGGATCAGCTTTCATAAAAATGAATGATACAAAGACACAAACTGGGCTTGATGTGCTTGATGGATCTTTTTGTTGGTATCCTTTCAGCAACTGGGGCAAATTCTTAACACATTAAATTTAAATAAATGTTTTCTTCAGGGTGAAATTCAATGAAGACATTCAAATGTAATTCTGTGCTCTCTACAACAAAGTGCCATCTGTTTTTTGTTCATAATATTCATTGCATTAATAATGGCTATCCCCAAAGGTGTCATCACAGCATAAAATTTATCTAAAATTATTTTCAAAATATGTGAACTATTTTCAGTTGGTCTTACTTTACGCAATTACATTACAGTTGCTTAATTCATGAGTTGTCTGACACATGGTTCGCTGTGAAAGATAGGAGTAAAGATGAAAATCAGAAGCACTGGGCAGGAAATATACATTGTATTGTTTGTGTTGTATTGGATATCATACAATACAAACAACTACCACTCATTTGTAAAGCAGAAATTCTGTAGATAGAGCTGCTGAGTTAAGATGGAAATGCTTTCGTAGTCGTATAAGAGAAGTATATTACGCACCTCTTTTTCAGACTTCTTGACCTCCAGCAGAGGGTGCCAGTGAGCAATGGGTTTGCGGGGGTAGGCCAGCATCTCGTTCCAGTGGTCCCGGCCCAGTCCTTCCGCGTTGCTCCCGACTCGGTTCACCCCGATGATTTCATTGTGCCCCACCCTTCACATACACAATCATGAAACGTGTTCAGAACATTATTCCAGAGAAATATTCATGTCCTGCACTTGCTGCTGTTTTGCCAATGTCTGTTATCATTGCCCCAGTGTGAATGTTACATGGGTGAGTTTGCTTTGCTGTCCTTAATGCGTCTGTGTGGAGTGCGAGTGGCAGGGTGAATTATATGAACACAACACCATCACCACGTTGCATGGAGAAGGAATCATGACCAGAAATGCACAGAGCAGGATTTGCATAAACAGTATCACTGTCAGCTTATATTTGAAGACGCCTCTTGCATCTTAAATATAAAGCACAGCTGCTTAACACGTTAAAGTTAAGAATACTGTTCAATAGGGTGACCATATGCTGATTTTCAAAAAAGAGCATGTTGTTCATTTATATACAGTATGGCTTATGCAATGTGCAAGCCTAAATCCTTAACATTTTTGACAAGTCCCTCCCAGAGAAATATGTTCAGTCTCAAAAAGATACTGTTTATGTATGTGTCTGGGGAAAAATAGGACACTGGCCAGGGCAGTAACTGTTATTCTTAGTTTTATCTTTTCATAATAGTTATCTGTTATAAAGAATACGTTTTGGTGTATGTATTCTTTTATCCAGATCACCTGATGGTAACTGTGAAAGAATGGTGTAGGCAGCGGATCACATGCTCACAGGTCATAGTCCATGACGGAGATGTGGAGGCAGACTTGGTCCATGTTCTCCGGGGGGATGTCGAAGATGATGGCCTCGTTGTACGTGGGGTTCAGCGTGTTCTTTTTAATGGTGGTCTTCTTCTTTTTCAAGCGTCTCCCATCACATATGAGGGACACTTTCACATAGGGGTCTGTCAATCAGAGAATGCCAGTCAGTTATGTAACTGTACAGTGCATTACCGGCATTAAAGATACACTCTTATCCAGAGCACATCACAATTTTACAATTTTAAGCAATTCAAGCTTAGCACTCTGTTCAAGGGTACAACAGTGCTGCCCTATGTCGGAATGAAACCCGCAACCCTTTGGTCTGAAGTGAAGGTCTTGACAGAACTGCAGGGGTGTTACAGGAAGGGCGGGGGTGGGATGGGTTGTTAGGGGGGTGTGCTGCTGTCTACACAACCAGGGTGGGGGTTGGGGGGGGGGTGTAATTTCACCCGTAGCCCACCTAAAGACACGCTATGAGAGAATGTGTGATAGTCTCATCAGTGCCTTTTCCAGAACTGAAAATATTTTTCCTTCCCATTTTCCAGTTGAGTGTAAATAACTTTCACAAAATGTTTCCGTTTAGTTGATATTAATGGTGTTCATTATGAGAAGGCACACGGAGCTGGACGGTCAGATGAAGCATTGCTATATTTGTTTAGTTTTTTTTCAGCTTGATGAACAGGTGGTTTGGATGAATCAATGACATCAAAATGGAATGTGTTATGCAAAACCGCACTGGGTGACAAATATGTGTCATGCAAAAATTGATTAAACACACTTCACAGTGGTAAATGAATAGCCTAGCAGAACCATTACGCGTTTGTTATTCTATTGAAATGCTAGTAAGACATATGCTATCATACTTTCTGAAAATATGCATAAAATAGGGAAGCTTTTGCTGTGAGATTGAATTGCTTCAGGGCACCATCTAATAGCTATGGTTTATTTCTCATAAATCTTATTCAATTGCCCGTGGGAACTGTCAAATCTTCAAAGGAGATATTTTATCTGTGAAATGACAATGTCAGAACAGAATGGAAATACACTTTTAGTGATGGGGATGTAAGAATTAAATTTATGTTATATTTGAAATTGAAATGACTAAAATGAAGAGTTTGTGAAATAGACCAGGAGAAGGCATGTGAATAGCAAATGTACACAGGCTCTGTTTAATGTTTATTTTCTTACAGGTTAATGTAATGCTTTATGAAAGATTTCACAATTTACTGTAAATCTATTGTAAGTTAAATGCATTTAATCAAACAGTACTTGCTCTCTGGTATTGGACGACGTTGATATACTTAGCAAAGATATACATTTTCATCATAACGTGATCTTTCAATATGGCAACTGAGTAACAAAAGTAATACTCACCTTCAAATGATAATACATGAGTAAATCATTATACAGTACATTAGCAGATAATTTGTTGGAAGATTAATGACATGCTCCTCTTTGTTCTTGCATATTGTTTTCATTCCATTTCATTTCATTTTTTATTACACTTTCCTATCGCTTCTACAGCTGTCGAATACAAGACATACACCCACTGGCATATGCACAGACTCTCTTACTCTCTCTCTCTCTCTCTTTCTCTCTCTCACACACACACTCTCTCTCTCTCTAGAGCTCTCTCATGCTCTCCATCTCACCGCCTGTATTTAGCAGTACCTGAGTATCCTGTGATGTCCATGGCTTTCAGGTTCCTGCACTTGATGACAGTGAGTGTGAGCCGCCCTGCCGTGGGCAGGTAGCAGAGCGAGAACATGATCTCCCCCAGGTCCACACTCTCCTGTGGGACAAAATGGCTGCCATGAGCTCATTCATGTGAAAGACACAGAGTGAGAACATGATCTCCCCAGGTCCACACTCTCCTGTGGGACAAAATGGCTGCCATGAGCTCATTCATGTGAAAGACTGAGTGAGAACATGATCACCCCCAGGTCCACACTCTCCTGTGGGACAAAATGGTTGCCATGAACTCACATTGGTGAAAGACTCAGCGAAAAATTGATCTCCCCCAGATCCACATTATCATGTGGGACAAAATGGCTGCCATGAGCTCATGTGAAAGACACAGAGTGAGAACATGACCTCCCCCAGATCCACATTATCATGTGGGACAAAGTGGCTGCTATGAGCTCATTAATGTGAAAGACACAAAGTGAGAACATGATCTCCCCCAGGTCCACACTCTCCTGTGAGACAAAATGGCTGCCATGAGCTCATGTGAAAGACACAGAGTGAGAACATGACCTCCCCCAGATCCAGATTATCATGTGGGACAAATTGGCTGCTATGAGCTCATTAATGTGAAAGACAGAGTGAGAACATGGTCTCCCCCAGGTCCACTCTCTCCTGTGGGACAAAATGGCTGCCATGAAAGACACTGTGCTTTGTTGTACAGGGAAAACACAGAAAGAAACAAGATGGAGGTCATGCATCACAATGAACATTTTTGTGGTGAAACACAGTCAAGGCTTTCAAGTGAAAACCCAGCTACATTTTGTGGAAAGTTTTCTAACCAATTAGGATGTAGCCATTCGCTTTGACCTATATTTGGGTTAACCTAGTTCATTTTTGTCAAAACTTCTCTAAACCTAGATTTCCACCCCTCTAGATTGCGGAGGAAATCACAGAAAGGAACAAGATGACGCTCACGTAACCTTGTTCTTTGGTTGTTGTGCTTCAATAAGTGGGAACTTTCTTTTCCTAACTGGCGATGCATTACATTGATTTTGTGCACTGGCAGCCAAACATGTTGCATGAGCTGGTAATGTTTGCTTCAATTTGGTGTAGACAAAGCATATTAACCACGATGTCTTTGAACACTGTCTGAGGGTTTTTCTCCCCTCTGGGGAGTTTGTTTCCCGTCATGTGCTTGCTATTCTGGGATTCAGGCCTGGTGTTTGCCCTCTTTATTCTGTTTGTGTAAGGGTTCACCTGGGCCCTTCCAGCCTCTTTGGGTTTACTCAGTAAAGATTGTTTTTGACCTCACTCCTTGCCTGTGTTCCTGCACTTGGGACCACCTTCCTGAGTTTCCCCCCATGATATTTTGTCCTTTTAGCCTTCTCTGTTAAGCGTCTTTGTGTCTGTTTTCTATAAAAAGCGCCGTACAAATAAAATTGAATTGAACTGAACCGCAGTCACACCACAATCAAAGGCAGCAATGACATAATAATAATATAAATGTCAAACATTCTCTTCCTCAAAATGGATGAAGTTGTTCAGGTCTTCTCATGGAACATTGTTGAAGTACAGTAGTCAGGCAGTTAAACAGCATAGGTAGATGGCTGCATAGGTAGATTCTTTCCACTCTGGATGTCGTTTGTTTTCACCTATCAAAGGGGTCTGGTGGAGCTGTTCTGGGGTTAATGTTTAGGGTCAGGATGTTGTCATAGAAACCAATTAATAATAAGCTGGTGGAAAGCCCATGTCTTGAGAGTTCTCATTACAAAGCACTGTCCTGGTATTTCCATCTGTAGCAGGTAGAAAATGCTTTCACATAATCTTTTTGACACAAACTAATGTTGACACATCAGGTCAACAAAACATCTATAAGCCCTTATACAGAAACAAGTATGGTACATTTAGTTTGACTGAAAAAAAGCATCTTGATTTTACATCCAGTACTTAGCTTGAGGAATTTGTGCTTCTGGTGCTCTGAAACAAATTATTAATGGTGATTTTTTTAAATCACTTGAAATGCAGCTTGTGGCATTAGTTCCATTTATTCTGTATTTGAATTATATTAAGCACACTTTAAAGAGTTTATGATCCTTAACTTGTTGACAATTGCTGCATTACAAAATAATAGAAAATAACATGTACTGTATTATACTATGATGTCTTTGCTCCAGCCAGGTGATAAGGCCAGTTTATCTGACAGTTTCATAAACATGTTTGTTGATAAGATTGAAACTAAATTGAATAGATGGGTTCCCTCAAGCAGAACTATCCTCGATTTACCATAGAATTGAGCTGCCTAACCCAGTTCCTGGACATCTACCAACCCTAACAAAGCACACACCATTCAACAGCTAGCTATTTAGCTGCCAGTGGAATCGAGTGTGCCAAATTAGCCTTACCCTTCAGTATTTTCTGTTTTTTAATTACTTTCATTATTACTATCAGTCCTTCCGCAGCTAACTGTACAAAAGGACAAGCTCAACCACAACCTAACTCAACGCACTGTTTAACCTCATGTAACCCTGTTTCCTCAAACGAGGACTTTACATTTTGGCTTCTCTGTGCTCTATAGAGTATTTCTCTGAACATAAGGGACATTCAATTAAAATTAAACATTTTGTAAAAATAATACAGTTCTCTGCAACATGTTTTTGTCATCCAAGGCACTTGTATTATGTCACAAAAAAAATGTAATATACTTGAGCTTTTTTCTCCTGGGTCTCAGGAGGCTAAGGGTGGCTTTGCCAATTCCAGCAATCGTTTTGCTGCAATGAATAAATTAGAAAAACTAAATTAAAATCTGTGTACTCTTCTGTGCTACCTCACAGTTACCTACAGAATAGAATGTGCTTCTCTGCGCTTCCCTGTGCTTGACTGACAGGAATCCCCGTCTCAAAGCCTGTCATACGCAGCTCCAGAGAGGTCATTCATCATCCTGAACGTGACAGCCGTCACTCAGAAAAACATCTGCTGAGCGAGGAAGACAAAGTGGGGCAAACAAAAGAGCCTTACCTGACCGGCAGGAAACGGTGAACTGATATTTACAGTTATACGCAGAAGTATAGGGTCAGTGGCACCATCTTTGTAATTTGTGTGGGGCTGTAATTCCTACACAGATCACCCCGTATGGATTTAAACACCCTCAAAGTACAGCTGGCAGTCTGCACTTTAGCCTCATAGTCATGGTTTTATTTCAAATCCAATGTGCTGGAATACAGAGCCAAAACAATGCTTTTGCATTTTGCTGTATATATACACTCACCAAGCAATTTATTACGTATTTATTAGACTTATTTTTTAGACTTCTACTGCTGTAGCCTATCCACTTACAGTTATGATGTGTTGTGTGTGCCGAGATGCTTTTCTTTATACCACTGTTGTAATGTGTGGTTATTTGCGTTACTTACAAATTCCTGTCAGTTTTGATGAGTCTGGCCATTCTCCTCTGATGTGCAGAACTGCTGCTCACTGGATTATTCTTTTTTTTTTTTTGCACCATTCTTTGCAAACTCTAGAAACTAGTGTGAATGAAAATTGCAGATCAGCAGTATCTGAGATACTGAAACCACCCTGTCTGCCATCAACAATTATTCCACGGTCAAAGTCACTTAGATCACATTTTATCCCCATTCCGATGGTTGAAATCAACATTAACTGAAGCTCCTGACCCGTATCTGCATGATTGTATGCTTTGCACTGTTGCCACACAATTGGCTGATTAGATAATCGGATGAACATGTAGGTGTAAAGTAAAATTTTTCCTAATAAAGTGTTCAGTGAGTGTATATTTTTAAATGCACTCTGTGGTCTATTGCTCTTTAGTTGAGCAGATCCTCCAGAGATTTTTGTTTTTGATGGATTGTTATGTCCGCCTCTGTTTCCTCTGAAATGCTTATCTTCAGAACTTCAATGTTTATGTGACAGAAGTGGACCTCTCAAGTGTTTTCTTATTTCCTTTCCTTTCGTTTCGTTTCCTTTTTTCATCCCTCTTTCTGTTGCTCTTCCATGAACTCCAAACAGTTCCTTTCATCACAAGTAAACAAGCATTGCTTACGGTAACCCTCTGCACCCCTGCTCTCTCATACGAGCTATGAGGGTTCCAGTCCAACACTCCTGCTCTCTCATACGGCCTATGAGGGTTCCAGTCCAACACTCCTGCTCTCTCATACGGCCTATGAGGGTTCCAGTCCAACACTCCTGCTCTCTCATACGGCCTATGAGGGTTCCAGTCCAACACTCCTGCTCTCTCATACGGCCGATGAGGGTTCCAGTCCAACACTCCTGCTCTCTCATACGGCCTATGAGGGTTCCAGTCCCCAACACTCCTGCTCTCTCATACGGCCTATGAGGGTTCCAGTCCCCAACACTCCTGCTCTCTCATACGGCCTATGAGGGTTCCAGTCCAACACTCCTGCTTTCTCATACAAGCTATGAGGGTTCCAGTCCCCAACACTCCTGCTCTCTCATACGGCCTATGAGGGTTCCAGTCCAACACTCCTGCTCTCTCATACGGCCTATGAGGGTTCCAGTCCCCAACACTCCTGCTCTCTCATACGGCCTATGAGGGTTCCAGTCCCCAACACTCCTGCTCTCTCATACGGCCTATGAGGGTTCCAGTCCAACACTCCTGCTTTCTCATACAAGCTATGAGGGTTCCAGTCCAACACTCCTGCTTTCTCATACGGCCTATGAGGGTTCCAGTCCAACACTCCTGCTTTCTCATACAAGCTATGAGGGTTCCAGTCCAACACTCCTGCTTTCTCATACGGCCTATGAGGGTTCCAGTCCAACACTCCTGCTCTCTCATATGGGCTATGAGGGTTCCAGTCAAACTGCTGTATTGTTACGCACAATGTTTGTGTGTTTTGATTGACACCTGCTTGCTTGGCCCGGGTCAGTGTCTTAAATCGGTTCTCAATCACTTTTACCTTGTTAAATAAAGGTTAAATAAAAATACATAAATAAACTACACTCATTGAGCAATTTATTAGGAAGACCTTTACACCAGCTTGTTAAAATATTTATGCGAGAATGTTGCAAAAAACAAAAAACATCCAGTGAGCAGCAGTTCTGCGGACAAAAATGCATTGTTAATGAGAGAGGTCAGAAGCTGACAGGAAGGTGACAGCAATGCAAATAACCACGTATTACAACCGTGGTATGCAGAAGAGCATCTCTGAACACACAATGTGTGAGTGTGTAAGTGTGTAAGTGGATAGGCTTCGGCAGCAGAAGAGCAATAAGTCTAAAAAAATATGTCTGATAAATACCTCAAAAAGTTCTCACTCACTCACATTTCTTTCATTTATATTAGAGATAATCAAACATCAAAATCCCTTTTCTTTTTTAAAATGTGTGTTTCTGAAAGTCTTTTGTTTTTTTTCAGTGCCGTGGTGGTATAATTGAAACCACCACCCCTCAACAGTGTCTGCATTAAAACCAGTGACCATGACCAAGCACGGTCACAGGCGTAATGCACACATTATTGCAGACTGAATTGTAGCAAATAAACCGTAACCTTTGCGTTTTAGCTGCAATTTGCGGCTTAATTGTTTTTCAATTAACTATCACCATTGTTCATTAAAAGCAATATATCTGAGAAATGGCTACAGCTATTGGTCTCTGCCATAACTACAAGATTGCTAGAAGGCCGTGTCAAAGCTCTGTGCCACTTAATGAATAGGGGACTGCAGCAATGCAGATAGAAAGGAATTCATTTTGCAGAGTAATAATCTGCTCATAAAATATATGGGATTTAGAAATCTACAAAAAGTGACTGGTGAGGAAATATTTCTTTGTCAATTTACTCATATATAATACTGAAACAGACAGTCAGAATTAATTGTACTTTAAGAGTGAGGATCTATCATTCCTTATATTAGATTAAATTATTGTTATTATGTTTCACGAAATGAAACTGTTAAAATTAAGCCATAAATCTTTTGTATCCCTGTTTTTCTATGATGGGTCTAGAACAGTATTTTTACAGTATTTCTTCATGGGAATTCTTACATTTTGCTAAGTTTCCAGTAATGTTAATGTATGCCTTCACTGGGGTAGCTCAGAAACAGTGATGGTATTGTGTTATGTAAATGGCTGATAAATTGTAAGGTCTTCTTACACTGGTGGCGTACTGAATATCCTTCCAGACGAACGTCTCTCTGCTGAGGTCTGACGTTTCAAACAGGTTCTCCAGTATTACTTCTCCGATCATGTCGTGGCGGGAGAAACGGTCAAAGTCGAAAACGCTCATGTGGAGCTTCCGCCCGCCCAGCTCCTCGTAGGGCACGGGGAACTGGAAGGACTCGTCGAAAGTGGGATTGAGGGTCTTGCGGTGTACCCTCGTCTGGAACTTCTGCTTGCGGTCGGGGAGCAGGTAGATCTTCACGTAGGGGTCGGAGCTGCCGCAGAAGTCCTTGGCGGGCAGGTCGAAGGCCTTGAGGACGTTGACGAGCAGGGCCTCGTTCTCGTAGTCGTACTTGAGGGAGAAGTTGATGCGGCCGCAGTCCTTGCTGTTGTCCTTAGACGTCTCCTCCGCGTCCAGAGACTTCTGCTTGTACAGCTCGGGCTTGATGCCCCCGATGCTGGTGGGCTGCTCGTCCGCATCCAGGTACTCACTGCCTCGGTCCAGGCTGGTCACATGGTGCATCTGTCTGGGGAGGTGCCTCTTGAAGGAGCTGTGTCTGGTGAGAGAGGAAGAGGAAGGGCAATATTTAGGGTATTGGTCGAGGTAGGTTGGTATATGACATAGGTTTAGGTGGGTATATCTCCCAGGGCATCACTAAATGTACCATTGACATTTCACTCTTGGTGGATTTTGCATGTGTCGACAATTCCATATCTGCGTACTGAATATGGTTTTATTTTGAGGCTGGATGATGAATGTAGTATTTGAAACTGTGGGGAGAGAACCTCTAGAGAAATAACAATAACAAATTAAAGTTAACTTTATTGTCATTCCACAATATGTAGGACATACAGGGCAGTAAAATAACATTTCTCCAGGACCAGGGTATAACGTGAAGGACATGGACTACTGCTGCTATTACTATGACTGCAGCTGTAACTGCGATACTAAAACGTTAACAGTACAAATAAAGTTAACAGTGCAGTGCAGGTAAAAGTTACAGTCTGGAGAGGGAGAAAATTGAAGAAATCTTTTTCCTTGTACAGTACAAGAGTTTACCTCTTGACTGAACGCTTAATGTTGCGTTTCTTGTTTTTCACCTGTTTCTTTGACGTGCTGTGACAATTCCCAAAACAGCCTTAAACATTATCCTTGATGTCAGCCAGGGAGGACTGGTTTTAGCCTCAAAATGAAGCCATAGTTTCAGCACATCCTGACCTTACCATGACATCAAACAAATAAAAAGATTTACTTGACACAAGCTGCCGTTTTCAATGTGCTGAGGTTGGACGCAGTGGCAAGTGCTGTAATATGTTGTGATCATTTTCCTGACTAATCTTGGCTAATGTCAGAAAATAATCAGAGCTACACTTCAAGCAGTCAATTACTGGCTGGTCTGATTTATTTCAGGCTTGCCATCCTGTCATCTGCAAAGCAATCATACTGCTACACGAGGTATTTAATTGGACAGGCAGAGACCGCTCGACTTGCATTTTAAAAGCATTTCATTTGTTATGAATTCATTCAATTATTGTACATTTGTGTCTTGGTTAGTATAATTGGTCATACATTGAACAGAGGACAAAGTTGCTCTGCCCATTGCAAAACTGTACTGCCTGAAATAAAACTGATTGCTGTTTGCCTCCGGTTTCCTCCCACAGTCTAAGGACATGCAGGTTAGAATAATTGGAGACTCTGAAATGTCCAGAGGTAGTGTTTGAGTGAATGGTGTGTGGGCCCTGCGATAGATTGATGACTTGTTCGGGGTGTATTCCTGCCTCTCGCTCACTGCATATGAATAGGCTTCAGCCCCCAACCCCAACCCCCCATGACCCTGAGGAATAAGCAGGTTAGATAATGGTTGGATAGATGGGTAACTGTAAATCTAATCATTGTGGCTATACTTGCCATATTTACAATTATTTCAAATGTTTCTCCATATACAGCAGCTGTACCGCGGCGCAAGTAGCAGTCAGGTTAGTCGCCTTTGTAGTCCTAATAGCTTCGTAGTTGTACAGAAATGAGCTTTCAGGCTTCCTCTGTTTCATCATTATAATGACTCGATGCTAAGTCATGGGTACCTGCTACTAATGCAACCCCAAGGTCTCCGAGAATAATGCATGAAAGGCATGCACTGAGCGTTGCAGCATAATCGTTGGATGGCCTGGCCTTTCCGTTGATGAATTCTAACAATTAAAGTGACTTTGGCTCTCGTCATTATTAATTCATATTCATATTCCATTAGGAGCTAAGTTTGTTCTTTTAAAAGTTAGAAAAATAATTTCACTTAAGTGCCGTAAAAATGAAACGCAGCGCGAGTATTGGCTTGGACATGTTTATAAAGTACCTGGCCATGGTGACACTGATTTATCTTTTTAATTCTCCTCCAATTTTAGAATGTCCTGTTGTTGTTATTGTAGTTATTGGAAGCCTGACCCATCACTACAATGCTTCCATCAGTTATAGGGGGGTACACTAGCATACTCCTGCACCCTCCAACCCCCCCACCCCACCACTTCTCACTCCCCAGGTCACTGACGCCATTGCCGGGCAGCCTGGCTGTTGGGCTGGTTTTCTGGTGCAGGAAGACCATAATAGCCCAATCAACAAGACAAGTGACTTTTGGGGCGTTGAGGATTTCAGGGTGCAGCTTACTAAAACCCATCCTCTCTGGCTGACACCAAGGTTAATGTTTAAGGCTGTTTTGGGAATTGAATTGTACAGCACATCAAATAAACAGGTGCAAAACACAAAACACAACATTAAGTGTTCAGTCAAGGGGTACGCTCTTGTGCTATACAAGAAAATATTCATTCTCATGAAATATTTCTTCAATTTTCTTCTTTTCTGGACATTAATGTGTTGTTTCTCAGGAGGTTTTCTCCCCACAGCTTCAAAAACTTCATACAGCCTCAAATTTCCTGACAATTTATTGGCAAAACTCAAGTTGAGGACAAACAGTGGAAAACTGAAATTGATATGGCCACACAGAGGCACACAACATTGATCACTTTTTCCAAACCAATCCTTTGGACAGCATAAATCCTTCATCCAGCACTGTAGCAGGTAATGACTTTGATAAAACTCTCCACTGGATAATAATAAATAATCCACTTGATGGTGCCAGGAGCCATTCTCAGATTAAATTCTCTTTGTGACGGTATTGGATCGCGTAAAGCTACCTCAGTCAGCGATATCTGTCAATGGTATCAGAATCGCAGCCAGAAATGGATCAAAAAGACTATCTTCATAGTGATGGTTCATATCCAAAAACAGGATGTATCCGTGTGGTACATACTGTATAACTGTATTGTGTACTGTACATTGATTACATGATATAATATAAAATTACTACTGTACATATGCAGTTAAATGTTAAGTAAATGTTAAAGTCTCGCACATAAACACTTTGGAAGTATCAGACCTGTAAAATTTGTCCTTTCAAATTTGTCCACAGACCAGAGAACACAAAAATCCTAGTATCAACAAAGTTATCTGCTCCCTGTGAATACTGCACAATATAAGCGTCTTTCCCAAAAAAAAAAGAAAAAAACAAAGATGAAAACATGACGGGGGAGGCCCACAGATGGCCGTGGCCCCACGTGGCTGCCGAGCGCTCTTGCCAGCAGCCGGCTCTGGGCGGGGCCCCGCATGGCTGCTGCGCGCTCGGGCCGGGGGCCCACCTGTTTGAGGACGCGGGCTCGGTGGTCTGGCGGGACATGCGCGTGCGCCGCAGGAAGTGGTCCTTCATGGAGAGCTGCACGTCGGCCGGGATGTCGGGCGAGGTGTGGCTGATCTTCACCGCCGCCTCCAGGATGCTCACGGAGTGGGCGGGGTCCTTCAGCTTCTCCGCCGCCATGGTGTCGGAGAGGGGGGGGCCTCTGTGGAAGCCGGCCGGGCTCAGGGCGCTGACGCTGGGGGGCAGGGGCTTGTCACGCCAGGGCACCCAGCACAGCTTCCAGGATGCGAAGATGATGACCCCCAGCAGGGCCAGGCCACACCCGAAAAACACAACCAGGAAGAGGCTGAACGAGAGATCTGGAGGGGAGAGAAAACAAGAACCGTGATTGGAGGATTGGAGGAGGGAGGTAGACACTGGGTATACTGAGATGTGATGATGAAAGGGTCAATGAGAGGGAGAGAAAGAACAAAAGAGAAAGAGAAAGAAAAGGAGAAAGAAAGATAGAGATACCGTAGGCCTTAAAGCCTTGAAAGCTATATCATTTTATTTCAAACAGGAGCAGATTTCAAGGTGACTGGTTTGTGCCTTTTGAGCTGGGCTGATTGAGTTTCCAGTAACACGTAAGAGGTAGTTCACATGATTGACCTTCTCCCAGTGAGGCAATTGTATATTTTTTCCCAAGACTGTAATGGGATTTGGTAGCAACTGATAGGTGTGCAACAGTCAAGTTGTCACACATACAATATTTAACAACTGAAAACAAAGCTGTTTTTACCACATGTACAGCAGCATGTGAAATGATTACATATATTTACGAACATAAGAGACACAAATTGCATCAAAGTGAAAAATCCGTCCCCACTCTGCAATCAATTGATGAATAAAGTGCCGAACACCAGTCATACCCAGCAGACCATACAGTTCTCCTGGAGCTGAGTTTGAGAACCATGTCTTAAACACATACAATGTTGGATGATTGACGTTATTTTAAAATATAATTCCATGTACAGCTCAAGACCTGGTAATTACAACTCTTTCATGACAGCTGAAATGTAGTCGCATTAATTCCACAGAGTACTTACCAAAGGAAGAATGCTGATGGATTATTAATATTCTAGCCCATATGTGCACTTATTTGAACACATTGGCTTTCAAGACACACACACACACGGGGGCACACATGCACGCACACACACACACAGGTGCACACACACACACACACACACACACTCACACATCACCCTAACTGACTGAACAGGCCTGGAGCTGAACATTAGCATAACTATTGTACAATAGACACACAAGGAGCCATCGAACTAGCGCAACATGAAAATAAGTAGGCATTATGCATTCATACAGTTTATGTCTCTGTGCATAATAAAATATATTGTCACACCATGGATATCATATCCGCGTTAGCTTTTCTAATCCTTGCTGGAGATTTAAAAAATAATAATAATATGAAATCATTCTCCAGCCAGGCTGCCCAGCCTCTCTTGAGTAAACAATACCCTGATGGCATTGTATTGCTTTAGGATGGTTGAAGTTCGACTTGCAAATGATGTTTGAATATGATTACAGCTCTACTCATAAAAACGGGAACATAGACTGTTTTCAAATGGACCACAGCCACTTGGGAAAGGCATTGTTGTCTCGGTGTTTCTGCCCAAAGTAGCATTTCTGGTGAAAACATGTGACAGATGAATGTGATTATGTGTTTGCAGAGGCCAGAAGGGGAAATGTAACATGACCATAAATAATGGGATAGAACAGATATCCATTCAAACTCTGATGTGCTCCACCATCACTGGCATCTTTAAGTGGGAGGATTGATGAAGTTTAAAGGTACAATAAGTAATTTCGGACTTCCAACGGTCAAGAGAGGAATTGCAGCAACAAACACCCTCAAACCACAACACTGTTTATCCCTCCTCCTTCTCTGTGAGCGCGCTGATGTTGGAACCCCCCCACACTAACTGTATATTTTGGAACCCAAATTTAAGAACTATAAACACAGGCAGAGGGTGAGTCAATATGTCAGTGAGCCTTTTTCAATGATAGAAGGGATTTACAATGGTCTTGCAACAGTGTTTAACCTAAAAATTGTATTGTACCTTTAATTGAATATGCATAATATATAAACATGGAATTTTCCCTGCAGTCTAAGTTTCATAGATAAATTACGTTTACAGTGAGTAACATATAGGTTAATGGACATTAATAAGCAGCATATTCTACAGTATATTGAACCATCTAGGAATATTTCCATTGACAAAAGGGGAATTTTACATGTACTACTGGGAAACTGCTTCAAAAAAATGCCTCAGATTTCTTATTCATTGCAGGAATGCAGCTCAGTCAGTGGAGACTTTCACTGAGAAGATAATCTCTTAACTCCACTAAGGATTCAGTGTCCAGATTCTTCATCCAAGGATGGCTCTCCAAAAATCCACAGTAAATTGAGCTGGTGGTGTGAAGAATTATCTTAGCCTTACTGGAAATGGGATTTTTTGAGAGAGCGAGAATTGATGCCCCCACTGGGATATTTTGGGGGCACTTTCTTTAGATATTATTATGGCATTACTTTCTGTGAAAATACTGTCTGTGCTGTGGAAAGCTACTGACACTGCACGCTGCAGTGCTGACTGAAAGGATCTGGATGCTTTCTGACCTCCTTATTCGCTTATTTTTGAATTCATTCATTTCTATTGATGCTCATGCAATTTTGTATTTATATAATAATTCAGACCAGTGGCAGATAAAGAAAACAAACAAAGGAAAAGAGATATAGAGGTCAGAGTGCATTTGAAAGGCAAATTATTTCCTTTAATCCTGTCATTCACAGAATGGACAACCAGGTGTTCTCAATGCAATGCTATTATTGTAAAGAAAGTACAAATAACATACAGTATCCTGGGTTCATTTAACTCTAAAAGAAGACATACTGTATGAGTCAAATAGGGACCATGCACTACTGTATGTAAGAATTGATTTAACACTAAATACTATTATACCTATGACATTTATATCCCGAAATGAAAGAGAGAATACAGCTGAAGGTACCATGGTGCCATATAGAAGACAGGGGTCTGCAGTTACTCTGCTGTCCTCAAACAGTGGGAAGCTCATATCACCATCAGGGGTCACAACAGTCAGGAGGCGTGACCCGGAAGTACTAATCACAGAGCTCAAACCAACAAGCCAACTGGATCCAAAAGGTGAGCTGAGACGGCTCCAGGCACGGCTCTAGGTGCTGTAGGTAAAATGGCTAACCCAGGGTGTGGGGTGGGGTTGGGCTGGGCCGGAGGCATGCTGGAGAAAGAGTTTGCGGAGCCGTGTGGCATCCATCTGGATGGATGGCATCCTAGGCTACCGCTAATATCGCCTATGACTACAATCAGCCCTATGGTACAATATGATTGAGCATGTTCTGAAACTATCTTTATTCGGTTTAGCAGGCTGCCAATAATCCACGTCCACATCCATGTAGGCTAAGAACTGGGATTGAATCTTTAGGCAGTGAAACAGTGATTTCTCAGCTTGTATGGTGTGTCTGTGCCAAGTCGAACAATTCTGACATGGCATAATCAAAGTACACTTGGAAAAAATCATTCCTGATGCATTAAACATGAGGTACTTAATTTCCTCCCCTGTCCCAGTCCATCAGTACCATCAGAGGGTGAGTGGAATAACAAATGAAACAGACTAGAACAAATTTCAGATGACCACTTTGTCAAAAACTGAAAATGAAAAATTTCAAATAACAGCTGATCTCCAAAGTGAAGCACTGCCACGGCTATGCCGATGTGTATGACTATAAATAATATTCTGTGCTGTGAATAATAAAGTCTGTGGCTATCTCACATTTCCAAAAAGAAGCCCGTATTATAATTATACACAAACACAACTGCCATATAATTCATAATAAATTGCTTCATAATCCGTTAGTGCTGCTTTCTAATGGCGGTGTAATTTCATGCCGCAGAAAGATACCCAGACCTGTACTGTCTTTTCAGTGCTAGGCATCGCCCCCATTTGTCAATATGAGATTAAATATACATGAGAGAGACGCAAGGTTACTTAGCCATTGCGTGGCTGCAGGTTTAACATATTCACTAAATGACCTGAAGTCATCTCAGACTCAAGCCTGTTTATACATTCCCAGTTGCAGGCAGTCATTAATAATCAGTTCATGACATTATAAATAAGGCATAATCCTGGGTGGCAGTTTTTAGGGGGTTCAGACCTAAAGACCTACAGGATTTGTAGCACTCCCCTCCTTTGAGTTTGAACAAATGTTTACAGTAGAGGTGAAAAATAAGTGTTTTTTCCTTATCATTTTCTAAAATGTTGTCCTGTACAAACATCCAAATTGAAAGTTACTTCATCATTGTAGTAAATACAATTATCTTCTACACGTCATGTGGTGTGTAAAATACAGTACGAATTTAAACACGGCATATTTCTGCTAATATTAAGGAATATCTGTCTTGCTATGACTGGACGATATGGCCAAAATTATATTATATTTTTCATATTATTGACGGTATGATAGTATGTATTTGGTATGTATCACATCACATTTTTTAAATGAAATGATGCACTTTATCATACCACTACAATGTGTAATTTAATAATTATTGGATGAAGAACAATAAAATGCCCAAAACTGCATACCGTTCATACCGCTGTGCCTAAAAGTAAGGTACACTGCCCAGCCCAAGTCTTCTGCTACATGTTTCAGCATGTTTTTGTGTCTCTCAGCAAATTAAGAAACTGTCAAACAGCAAATCTGACACCACTACAACTCTCGCATGCCCAAGACAGCGTGTCTCTGTAAAATCATGGGGGGTGACTTGTGATGTTTCGACAGCTAATCGGTGTTAAAACGATATAAACGCGAGCGTTCTCACTGCACTCGGAGCAGAATGAAATAAGCACATTTTAATTTTCTCTTATTCTCTCTAGTGGAAAGATCTGCCAAAGCCAGACCCAGGAAGGGTTCTGCGGGACCAATAAATCTAATTAATCTTGTTTTTAAGCCAAACTCAGAGAGCAAAGCGCGGACTCCGGGGCCACTGCACAGGTCTTCCCACCTGGTTTCCATAGAAACCTGGCTATTAAACTAAATGTGCAATCTCCGTCGAACATAAATTGTCACATACTGTAAGAAACGCATGCAACTATAAATACATTCTCGCAGCGAGCGAAGATGTTGGTGCAGTAGATGATGCACGTACATGATGCAGGTGAGCAGTGCATTATGGTACGGTGATGCGGCTGTGGACCTGCATGGGCGGGGAGAGAGGAGGTCATCGGGCAGTGCGGTGTGGGAACGCATCTGCAGGATCCGCCCAATTAAAACTCCAGAACAATTAGCACAATACTTAGGGCTTTTGGGATGAGTAAGGGCTCCAGACTTGCTGAAGGTAGAGATGGCGGTTGCTAGGAGAAATGACATCACCATACAATGGGAGGAGGGGCTTTGTGGTGAATAAATCTTCTGCTTAAATCTTCTGCACTGTACAATTTATTCAACAAGGTCTACATTACTACATTTGATGATATGATATGATATGATATGATATGATATGATATGATATGATATGGTATGATATGATATGATCTTTTATTATATTATATTATATTATATTATATTATATTATATTATATCATATTATATTATATTATATTATATTATATTATATTATTTTATATTATATCTAAAATCTGCTATAATATAATGTTAGATCTTGGGTGTCTATAGACAGCCGTGCACTGAGATGATGGAATATGCTGCTGAATCTTTCGGCATCATCTGCACACCGTGGTCTGAATTCCCAGGAGCAGAAGAAGAGGAAGGCGGAATAGGAAGTGATCGCCTCTTTGAGAGGAGATCCGACCTCTCATTTCATCCTTTTGTCAATGTCAATTTGCCTCAACCGCAGCCCGTCTCCTGTCAGAGACCAGTTCACAACACAGGGAGCGCTCTATAGCCTGCTACCCTCAGAAAGATTGGATTGGAGAAAGAAAAGTGATGAATTTCCGGAATTCTATTCATTACAATGTGCCATTCAGCAGGCAGGCTCATCAAGATGTACACAAGTTATATTTTTACACCCCATCCATTTATTCCATTTACACCGCTGGATATTTATGGAAGCAATTCAGGTTGCTGTGAAGTATCTTATTCAAAGGCACAATGGCAATGCCACACCTGGGAATCAAACCTGCAGCCACTGATTGCCCACCATGCTGAGGGCAATTTTTGGAGAGAGTGGGTTTGGAGGGGGGTTTGGAACATTGAGTCATATGGTTTGGAGAGAGGACTTCTGTAAACTTCACGTAATGTAATCCCAGCCTGCTTTCTTACAGTATTTCTTTTTACAGTATCACTTATTTCACTTACTTACACAGGTACAAAATTCAGGACTGAAAGTGAGACTGAGACAGAAGTGACAGTGTTTTATATTCCAGAACTGGGCTTGTTAGGCTGCAGTTTTTATTCCGGTGTGGAGCTCTGCTATCATGCCACTTAACAAGGTATGTTTGCCTCAGTAAACATTTGGCTGTGTCACTGGATAATGTATGGAAGGAAGAATAGACTATATAAGATCCTGTGAATGGAATAAAATATAATGAATACACACACACAGTTAAAACAGCAAGTATAAAATGAAGAAGAATCTTGAAATTGGCACAGAGCAGTTGTTAGGACTGTTGTCTCACAGCAAGAAGGTCCCTGGTTTGAATTCTGGCCAGGTCCTTTCTTCGTAGAATTTGTATGTTCTCCCTGGGTCTACGTGGGTTTTCTCCGGGTACATCAGCTTCCTACCACAGTCCAGAGACATGCAAGTTAGGCTAACTGGAGACTCTAATTAGCCCATACTGCAGTTATGATTGAAGTAGGAAATGGTGTGTGGACCCTGCGGTGGATTAGCCACCTGTCCAGGGTGTATTCCTGCCTCTCACCCAGTGCATGCAGGGATAGGTTCCAGACTCCCCGAACCGTACAAGGAATAAGCGCGTTAGATAATGGATGGATGGACAGTGTCATTTCACGATTGGGAACTAGGCAGTAATGGTTTGTAACCTGAAGTAAAGGGTTGCAGGTTTCATTCCCAGGCAGGACATAGCCACCGGGCCCTTGTGCATGGCATTACTTCAGCACATCCTGCTGCTGTATGAATGGATACTGTGCAAATACAATGAAAAGGTAGTGTGATCCGCTCTGGAAAAGAGGGTCTGTTGAATGCACGGAAAGCAATAAATCAAATTACTCTACAAAAGACGACGTCGTCAGTATCACACATGTGCAAACAACTGTGGAGCAGATGAAAAATGGTAAAGCGGCACATACCATACATTCATTTTTGTATCACATTGCTGCAGTAACATTCATTAACAAAACCAAAAAGTTTACTAAATTGTATATGAAAGCACTAACACATAAAACAAGGGAACATTATAGATGCAGCACCAGGCCTTGTGCATGCCCATACTGCACTCATCTCACTGTGCCAAATGTCTCTGCTGGCACTGAGGGAATCCTTCTACACTGATGATGCTAAAAAAGAGCAAAAACAAAGTTTTGATTTACAGCGTAGTGTAATGTAATCTAATATTACACTCCAGTACGTTGTATGGGAAGGTTCTATTTCATTGCACTCCATTGTCAGCAATTATTTGCTCATAATTTGACGGAATGCACAGATTGGCTGACCCACAGGGCGATGCGCAGGGCTCTGTGTTCAGTCAGGTGTGCGCAGGGCTCTGTGTTCAGTCAGGCGTGCGCAGGGCTCTGTGTTCAGTCAGGTGTGCGTAGGGCTCTGTGTTCAGTCAGGCGTGCGTAGGGCTCTGTGTTCAGTCAGGCGTGCGTAGGGCTCTGTGTTCAGTCAGGCGTCCGTAGGGCTCTGTGTTCAGTCAGGCGTCCGTAGGGCTCTGTGTTCAGTCAGGCGTCCGTAGGGCTCTGTGTTCAGTCAGGTGTGCGTAGGGCTCTGTGTTCAGGCCGTCAGACGCACGTAGGGCTCTGTGTTCAGTCAGGCGTCCGTAGAGCTCTGTGTTCAGTCAGGCGTGCGTAGGGCTCTGTGTTCAGTCAGGCGTCCATAGGGCTCTGTGTTCAGTCAGGCGTGCGTAGGGCTCTGTGTTCAGTCAGGCGTGCGTAGGGCTCTGTGTTCAGTCCGGTGTGCGTAGGGCTCTGTGTTCAGTCAGGCGTGCGTAGGGCTCTGTGTTCAGTCCGGTGTGCGTAGGGCTCTGTGTTCAGTCAGGTGTGCGTAGGGCTCTGTGTTCAGTCAGGCGTCTGTAGGGCTCTGTGTTCAGGCTGTCAGACGCACGTAGGGCTCTGTGTTCAGTCAGGCGTGCGTAGGGCTCTGTGTTCAGTCAGGCGTCCGTAGGGCTCTGTGTTCAGTCCGGTGTGCGTAGGGCTCTGTGTTCAGTCAGGCGTGCGTAGGGCTCTGTGTTCAGTCAGGCGTGCGTAGGGCTCTGTGTTCAGTCAGGCGTGCGTAGGGCTCTGTGTTCAGTCAGGCGTGCGTAGGGCTCTGTGTTCAGTCAGGCGTGCGTAGGGCTCTGTGTTCAGGCCGTCAGACGCACGTAGGGCTCTGTGTTCAGTCAGGCGTGCGTAGGGCTCTGTGTTCAGTCAGGTGTGCGTAGGGCTCTGTGTTCAGTCCGGTGTGCGTAGGGCTCTGTGTTCAGTCAGACGCACGTAGGGCTCTGTGTTCAGTCCGGTGTGCGTAGGGCTCTGTGTTCAGTCAGGTGTGCGTAGGGCTCTGTGTTCAGTCAGGCGTCCGTAGGGCTCTGTGTTCAGTCAGGCGTGCGTAGGGCTCTGTGTTCAGTCAGGCGTGCGTAGGGCTCTGTGTTCAGTCAGGCGTGCATAGGGCTCTGTGTTCAGTCAGGCGTGCGTAGGGCTCTGTGTTTAGTCCGGTTGCGTAGGGCTCTGTGTTCAGTCAGGCGTGCGTAGGGCTCTGTGTTCAGGCCGACAGGCGTGCGTAGGGCTCTGTGTTCAGGCAGACGCATGTCATGTACTACTGGGGGTGTGTTGGGCACCACACTGCAGTTTTGGAGCAGCACATTGCCATTTTGGTGTCAGTGCAGCCTATGATTCATGCCTACACTGCCTGCCTTCTCTGACAATGTCTATGTCTAAGTTATAGTCCTGTATACGGTGAGTAGCTCATTTAAGGGCTCAAGCAGTGCACGCATTATCATTACCACTTCAAAAGCCAATCAACCGTTTTCATGGATCATATGCTGTCGAATTTGACTTTCATGCAAATCCCCCAAGCAGTAAAAATGCATACGTTGCAATTATTTTTCATTGTCTCTTTCATTTTTTATCAACTTAATTCTTGTATTTATTTCTGTTTTTAATTGTTTATGGCTATTTGTATGAGTCTTGGGGGTACAATATTCCATTATTTTTCTTACACCCATCTGTGATGAGTAGAATGACAGTATATGTACACACCCAGAACTTGAACGATCTTTTCATTTTTATTATGTGACTGTCGACAAAATTAATATGTGCACCATGACGCACACAGACAAACATTGGTGTGAATGTCTGTTTCTCCATAAAAGGCTTACTGATTGGCTAATTAGGCTGATTACATCTACATATGTACTGTATTAGGCCTAATATTCCAGTTAGCAAAAGCCAGAATCTCCACATTTAATGACAAAAACTGAGATATGCTTAGGTGATTTTTTTGGTTTTTGGATTCATCGTGATGAAAAGGCCCCAGTGCTGAAATGTAAGTGGTTAAGTATTTCCATTCATAGGCTAGATGAGCTACTTTGTGCCTAGAGTGAGGTGGAAGTGTTGCCACTAGAAATGTTGGCTGAAGGTAGCTATATTAGCCAGCGCTACACTTGAGAGCACTTTGGTCCTGAGCCCAGCTGCATATTCAGACTGCATTTGTCTGTGCCAAGGGAAATGCCTCTCCCCACACACACACACACACACACCCATATCGTCAATAGCTGCCCCTCTACCATCGATTACAAAATGAATATATCATGAGATGCCATAAAAACTCATTCCGCCCCCTTAGCTTTAGGCCAGGTCAGAGCTCAATCAACATTATTCACCGCCATCTTTTAGCTTCTCTCCTCCAAGATGGCCATTAGGAGTTCTGAAAACAGTCTGACACGCTTTCCCCCAGTTTATTTACAAATAAATACACCCAGGGTGGACGTGGGCCAGGGGTGTGGAGCTGGAGGCCTGCAGGACTGCAGTGTCGGCAGGTTTGTGTGGCTCGCTTTCAATTATGCAGGGAATTAAGGTCTCGTGTGGATTCTTTAGCCAATCAATGGGTTTAAATGAATGCCCATGACACGGCGGCCCTCCAGGACTGGGGGTCTGGCTGCTGTGGTGGGGGCGTAGGTCTGGGGGTTGGTCAGGTCTGGGGTCAGTATGCCTGAAGCAGCAAGTTGAGACTTAATGAGTGGAAACATGGACCCCAAGCTGCGCTTCTGTAGACCAGGGCACACGGAGGTGAGTATTCAGCAGAAAGCAGGCTATTGTGAGGGTGTTGCCACGTGCCTTCTGGGGAAGGAATTAGCAGTCGATACAACATGGCTTCCACTGCCATTCTGAGAGCCGTGAAGTGATATGTGCATCCTTTTTTTTTTATTTTTTTATTACTGTGTGATTTTTAGTTTGAACAAAACATCTGTGGATCTGTGGTTGTGTCTGGGTGAGCTGTACAGGGCACTGCATGTCCTGCATCCTACAAACATGAATTTGTCTTTAGTCTCAAAGCTGATACATTTAACATATATACGGTATAGCCAAACAATGACGCTTCTCTACCTGAACTCCTGCTGCAGGAAAATCTGTTGTGAGCTGATAATTAAAAGGAATACAATCTGCCAGCTTCTACCTGTGAATTTGCTTAACACGTTTATGTTCAGGCTCCCCGCCTGCAGATAGCCTGGTGGGCTGGGTCCTAAAGCCCTCCAAATTCTATATACAATACCAAATGTATACTATACTGTATAAACTTTCATATAAATATGCACTAGTGTATAGCACAAATCTCCCATGCTGCTTTACTCATTGATTCCACAAATTGTTTTCCATTTAGCTTAGATTCATATTCCGCAGGCAAATTTCTAGTTTTATTAATTTATCTGCAGTGGCTCAAGGTCTCAGCTGGGGTATTTTGTAACGTATCCACTGTAGAATACAAGGTGGCATTGCCTCTAAGGCCAGGGGGAGGCTTTAGTATTGTAATCCATTCTTGCTTGGATTACTTAACTCCTCATGCATCATACATAGAGGGTGAGGCTGGGAGAGTGCTTAACTCACCGAGGAAATGAAATGTGCATTTAACCGATGTCATTCTACAGGAGACCTTTTTCTAATTTAAGTGCTGCCACGGCTAAGCAAGCATTTTACCACACTTGTTGAGGACATATTCAGGCAATTTACAAACCAGGAATAATGTATGTGAAGGCATTTCCAGCTTTGATAGAGCAACAATGAAAAATGACCAGCCAGCTGAGAAATAGGCTTTGCTATTGATGGCAATGAATAACTTTGCTGTTCTCATTTTATTTTGCTGTGCAATATAAGCAAATTGATTTGTTTATACAAGAATTACCAGGCAAGACGTATATATTGAAAATGGTTTGTTTGTTTATTTATTCTAATTGTATTTGAGAGACGTAATGGCATGAAAGCTTGATTTTTTTTTAAGCAGGACAAAAAATACTGGCAATTCAAAAATTATAATTGTAATACATTGAGCCCTCAGGGCTGCAAACAAAATAAAATGATACCCTAAAATTTCCAATACTCATACAAATAAGGGTAAGGGAGCGGATTGCTGATGAAGATTGTGTCTGTGTTCATATATTTTGAAAAAATAGTGATTTATAAGATTTATACTACAAACATTGTAAATGTGCGGAAGCCTTGCCAGAATTGTGCCGTGCATCCATATTTTATTTCAAGCTTTGCATCAGCTATTTTTACTCTGTTGTTTGTCCTTTACTTTGAATAATCATGGTAAATTTACCACAATACACCCTAAAGCCTATATAAATGAACATTACATCTGCAAACTACATCGTATGATCAAATGTCACAATACAGAAATTTTGAAACTGTTATTTTGACTTTACAATTGAGAAAAACGCTATTTATATCTGAATATACTATGACACTGTAATAAGTGTTATCGCATTGGCCTTGAAATACAATATAATGCACATTGATTGAACCGGGTCAGGAATGTATGTGCAATCATTTGGTGGGTTGAATGTTTTTGGCACTTGTCTGCTCTCAGCAAACTGATACTGCACTTTGGTTGCTAGGAAGACAACATTTAACAGCTAAAACTACTTTTGAATTCTGCCCTTAGTTCTCTGTTATTAAAGCATCCCTATGGCAGGACTGCATCAATATGCTGTATGTGTGTGGGACACCACTGCTCCTGTGGCTGTTTTCTTCAAGAGATGGAAGAATGAAGTCTTTAAAAGCGGAGGCTATTTCTTTATGACAACTTAAAGGGAACATCTATCATGGCTATAATGAATCTGGGCACAGAAATCTCCCCAAAACTAGTGCACCACAAAATGGGGCTGACAAGGAAAAATAGCTGGTGAGAGAAACTGCTGACAGTGGTTCTCCTGAAGCTACGGCCCTTGTGACCCCGCTGACAATAAGGTAAAAGGAACCTCTGTTCCTCTGTGACACACCGCAGTTTTCCTGTAATTTACAGAGAAGCAATTACCCTGATTGCAAAACAGCAATGCCCCCCCAACGTTGCTAGCCATGACCACCATATAGTCTTTCCAAACACACCTGTTTTTTTACTTGTCCCTAGTGTGTGAAATGTTCATTTTGTTCAACAAGTGTGTCTTGTTCACAAAGTATCTTTTCATTGCACCAGGCTGCTATGCAAAGGCCAACATTACATCTGAGCTGCTAATCTAGAGGATGGTTTCAAAAATAAACAACACATCAGTAAAGATGTGTGGTGATGAGAACTTAGTTTGCACTCAAGCCATTGTGATAACACATAATCTTTGGTCTCCAGCAATGCTATAACAATGGCTCTCCCAGGCTTGAGTAAGACACACTGGCTGGAACACACAATAATGTGTGCGTGTGTGTGTGTTGTGTACGCATGCATGTCCAATATATAGGCAACAATGCTGTTTATCACTGGCTTAAGATACCTGAATGCAATCTAGCATCTGCAAGTGTTTGACTTATCCATCCATTCACTGGGATAAGCAAAATGCATAGCAGAAAATGACTCGTAATTTCATCATTAGCTTGCTGGTAAAGCTGTTCCTCTTTGCTCTGGATACTATTATGCTAAATAAATCTTCAGCGGACAGCATCCCTATACTCTACAGGTAGAGCTCATCATAAATCAGTGAGAAAGTATTGCTTTCCCACCGAAAGGAAATAAATAATTATCAAGAGACCTGCTTCATGGAGACAATGTGATGGGAAAAGGGTCTCCAATGCATGAGGCACAATGCACTACTCAATTCTGTTCAGTTCCATACTGTGGGGCAATTCACTGGCTCACCTTTTGAGCCTGAGAGAATGTGACCAATTAGCATGTGCACCGGTGGAGTGTGCAGAGTTCACCTTGAAGATATGAAAGTGCTGTAGGCTTAACCCTCTATGGTGCAAGATCACAAATTCACACAGGATGTGACTGGAATACTTTCACCTGAACACTATAATGCTGACTTTACTATCACTGCTGGCCTTGAAAGCAATGGAGTTCAAGAACGCTGACTTAGAATTGTGAAAAAGCATTCCACAAAACCTACTCTTCAAATTGTTGACTGTGGTGGACACTGAGCCAGAAACACATGTATATAAAATATATGATTCAAATTCAATTTTATTTATACAGCGCTTTTTACAATGAGGTTTTACAGAGTAACAGAGGGGAAGGAAAAAAGGGGAAATACCAGCCCTGAGCCCCCAGACAGCACATGGGGCAAAAAAAAACTCACTCGTGGGAAGAAAAGCACTTGATGTCCAAGACATAAAAAATGAACAGTATATATAGTGATAAAAATTTAGTGCACAGTTCATCCATATTGAAATGTACCTGAGCTGTATGTGTTCTTCACTGCAGTACCTGCAATACACTGTATACTTATTACATAACAATGTGAAACGTGAACCTGTGGGAGTTGGCAGTGCAAAAGCCTTTGTACACAAGCTTGCTCAAACAGAGGTAATTACGTGATTCCATTATAAGGCTGCATTACTCAACATCAATATTTAAAACAATGCCGTTTTATCCACGGCCGGGTTCTTGCTCCAGTCCTTGCTCGCTACTGTACGTACAATTTCAATCCGTCATCTTACGCGCGTAAACTGCGTGTCCGATATCTTCGGCTGAGGCGGCTTGTGTTTTTAGCACTGGCCATATTATCTCTGACTGGGTGATTTTCACCATCGGTGCGTGTCGCTGAAGCGCTCTGCTCGCCGATGTAGCAGTCTGTCCCTGGGACACTATCCCACTCCCTGCAGTCTCCGCTGCTGCTTCCCTCGCTCGCGTGCCAGAACCGCTACGCCTCGTCGTTGGGTATTTGCGTCACGTCAGTACGGACGGGATTATAGTGCGCTTCTGCTCGGCCAATACTACAACACTTCAGCCGGAATGAAACATCAAGGAAACAGCGAGGCAAACATTGCAGTTAAACCCCTGTCAAGTGAAGCAGCACTGTTAAAAACACTTTGGCTACTTTGTCTGTAACTGAAACATGGAACATATACTGTAAGATTCACTTCTCCTAACTGTTCAAGAGACTCTCTGTTCTTCATTTGGATTTACCTAGCTGTGCAGGAAAAAAAACTACATCTCTTACTTGATAGAAAGTCAAATGGGAAGGCATTAACGCAAACCTACAACCTTTAAAACCAATGCTCCTAAGATATATTGACAGATAATGATGCAGTCAATTCCACGTCTAAAAGTAACACTTTAGACGCAGAGACCCAGTAATCACATGGTGCACTGATCCATTGTATACGTATGTAAATATCCCAGGTTTTAAACACAAATAAAAAAACAGCAAGAAATGTATAACTAGGTACCAAATTAAATATTTTCATGAATGTTCTTACCAATTCAGCATTTGCAGAAAGTGAATTTTAGCTACCATTTAAGGCATGATACACAGAAATGTTTTCAAAACTTAGACTTGATACGTATGCACTTATATCGCTTTTGGATACTCATACAACAAACACAATGGCCTCTGTGGTCATTGTTAGTCATTTTTCTTAACATACTATTTTTAGTCTTTGATCAAATAAAGCCTTAATGAACCGTTCAGTGCATTTTCAGTTCATGTGGCAGTTCCTTTACAGAAAGCTATGTTTGCTCAGGCAAGTGCGTACGTTGTCAACACCCATTTAGTCATCCGTTATCTAACCCTAGGGTTACAGTGGAGGGTGGGGGTTCTGCGGCCTATCCCAGCATGCATTGGGCAAGAGGCCATAACCCCCCTGGACAGTTCACCAATCCTTTACCACCAATGCACCTGCCACAACAGCAGTTTGTTCTTGTGGAACTGAATGGGAATCTGAACGGACATACCTATCACCTGAGTTCTGAAATCAGTGAGTGATCATACTCTATATATGTGCCACCACCTCTGAATGCTGCTATGAAGTGTTCAACTGTTAAGGTCCACCAAGTGAACAGAGGATAAAGTAAACGTACGTTATGTTCTCTTCACAACTGACAACAATGAACGATGTTACCAAAAAAGAGGTGTAGGGGGCATACAGTTTTATTCTTTGGCTTTCTTGGTGATTTCTTGAACTGTTCACTCGTTCTACAATACTGTACGTCTTGGCTGATAGGGTGGGTTCTATAAACAGAATGAGCTGTCTGAATGATTTAAATATCAGCGATTACACGTAGCATCTGTGGAGCAATTAGCGGGGGAAAAACAGGCCCTGTGGTTGTACAGGAAACATCTTGTCAGAGACAGCTGCTGTGACGTTGTCGGCCGGTCATCTGTCACTGGCTGTTGGCATTCCCTCTCTCAAGATTGGCTGGTGACGAATGACTCTCAGTGCCATTCTGGCTGACAAATTTTCAGAATTTTGCCAAATTGAACCACAGCTGATAGGTGCTCACAAGCGTAGTTATCTTAGTTCATAAGCGCCAGCCGCCCACGCAGGAGATGCACCAACGCACCACAGTGTCTACTGGATACCTGCAGGCTATAAGTCCCTTAGGGATGATTTCACACACATCTGGCCTGGAACAAATGGAGTTCTGCATGGAGAATTTCCATTCAAGATTTAATTTAGTCTTGGACTAGGCTTAATCTGTGTCTGTGAAACTGGCCCATAGTGCATACAAAGCCTTTACATTTCCACAAATTGTCAACTTATATGTTTAGAGCTATAATGAGGTTTAGGGTCCTATTCATAAATACAACAGCTGCTCTCACATACAGTACCTGTGTCCTTACCACACCACCTCTACCACCGGGGAAGAGGACACGCATCACAGATAGTGGAGTTCCAGGGGATCATTATTCCTGCTGTCCAGTAATCTGATCTTTCCCAGATTTTCCTGTAGGCCGTCACTCCGGCAGCCATCCTGCTGCATCCCTCCATCCCATTTTCAAAATTAATTTCACAACATCCAGCTGAATCCATACATGAATAATCAATAATTATTGAACCGCTGAGATACGGATGCTTCCTCTCGATACATAAAAAGCCTCCGTCCTACACAAAGACAAATAATATTAGAGTTACTTAATGCCTTTTTATGCCTGTCTGAAGCTTGTTGAGTACATCTCATGGCTCAGAACGAAAGCATTTTCAAAAACTAATTGCATTTCGGAGCCACGTGCAGTAAATCATGTGGCAACGGCAGGAAGGGAAGTTAGCGCGCGGCGTATGCTAGCTACTGAACAAGCAACTGCAGAAGGTAGGAAATCTCCCGTGCCAATGCAACAACAGTTAAACCCAGAGCCCAACATGCATAAAACATCAGAGACATTTTCTATGCTTTGTGCAGCACAGGAAGTAAAACACACAACTCTCTGTCAGATTTATTATGGAGCCACCTGTGTAAGAATCATTTCTGAGCAGACACAGATACTGTGTTTTCCATTGCAACAGGCTTCTCGGGCTTTCTTCCACAGCATTATGTGTTTGTTTTTTCGTACAGTGATCAACACATCCTCCACATTACAGCGACCAAGAGGCAGATCTGCACAACAGCTGTCAAAACGAAGGTTATTTTTACTGACTTCAGAATAATTGGCTTTCCCCAGGGGCGTTCACAGACTCACATCTCTCATTTGTCTGGGAAAGGTGTGCCCGAGCAGCGCATTGCTAATTAGGCCCGGGTTCACAGGGTCTTTTTTTCTCCACGCACCGACCGGAGCGAGCACTTAAAACAACGCCCCCCGGCGCCCGGGGCCTCCGCGGGCCGGAGCCTGTCGACGGGCGTCAGGGAGCCGGCCCTGGCCGCTCTGCCAGCCCGCCGCAGAACAATGGGGTCTGCATGGGGTTCAGCTGACTACAGCACCGCTACAGAGAGGGGTGATGAGTGACGGCCCATCACTGGCTGCGTCAGAGCCAGAGACAGAGAGAGAGAGAGAGAGAGAGAGAGAGAGAGAGAGAGAGAGAGAGAGAGAGAGAGAGAGATGGAGAGAGGGAGAGAGAAAGAGAGAGAGAGAGGGAGAGAGAGAGAGAGAGAGAGAGAGATGGAGAGACAGAGAGAGAGGGAGAGATAGAGATGGAGAGAGGGAGAGAGAAAGAGAGGGAGAGATTGAGAGATGGAAAGAGGGAGAAATAAGAGAGGGAGATAGAGAGTGGGAGAAACTGAGGGACAGAGGAAGGAAGAGAATGAGGGAGATGGGGAGAGGGAGAGATTAAAAGAGATAGAGAGAATATGTGAGAGAGAGAAAGAGAGAGAGAGGAGTGAGAGAGAGAGAGAGAGAAAGCAATAACAGCAATAATGGTAGGGCAAGAAGATGAGCCCAGATGGATCTCCCTCACACCCTCAGATCTCACTAACTCCTTTCAGTGGCTGAGCTCACACACATGAATGAATGTTTGTCCATCCTTCCACCCATGTTCAATCTGAAGATATTAGAGAAGTGTGTGTATGAGAGAGAGAGAGAGAGAGAGAGAGAGCCTCCTGTTCTCTGCTCCATTCAGAAAGGTTTGTCTTGGACCTGCACAGCTGCAATGAAAGGGATGCACTGTGGCTTTGAGCCAAGCGGAGAATCCAGCCGCTCCTCCCGCTGGTTCCTCACACAGACCCTGCAGCGGCTTTGCAGCAGCGACCCTTGATTGAACCACCATATATTTCATTTAAGTTGATGAAATCGGACCCGCGGATTTCCGCCCAGCGCGGCATATGAGGCAGTCAGCAGTAAGGAGAACCTCTCCAATGCATCAGATCAGATGTGTGTAACCCAAGCACATGCAGCCTAGTACGTTAATATCACTCATCTTCCATCTCTATCAAATTACACACAACCAACCTCTGCCCAGAAGACATAAAGCCATATAAGTTTGAAATAATCAGCCTACAATAAAGTTAAAGTACAGTAATAGGCTTGAGTAGGCAGGCAGAATAAGACTAAGAATGAAAGAAATGTCCAGTGATGGGCTAAATTTAAAACGAGACCCTCTTTAACAGTTGCAGGCAACCAGACACGCACACTTTAAGTAGTTTTTTAAAAATCATACATAGTTTCTTGCAGCAGAAGAGAAATTTGTGAATGAAAGCGCATTGGAGACCATAAAAGCAGTGCAGAGAGTATCACTGCAGACAATAGTGTAATCTCCAGTTTTCTGAAAATTCTCATATAAAAACCATGAAAGTCAACCAGGAAACTGGACATTCGTTGGGAGGGTGGAAAAGCCACGGCCTCAGCCGTCCAGGTCACAAACTGCCCCCAAGTTTCACCTCACCCCCCCACCCCTCACCTCCTGGATCCCCCACATCCCCCCCCCTGTTTTCCCCAAACCAGCCTAACGTACTCTGCTGCCCAAAACTGATGGACTGACCAGGTTAGAAAGTAACATCTACACTCACCGGAGATGGGCACTCTGCTCCTGCTCCTGATTCTGCTGGCTCCTCACCCTCCCCTGCCCATGCACTGAGTGAGCTACCGCAGCCACAACACCGTTTCTATGGTACTGTACTGTGAGCGAGCGAGCCAGAGAGAGAGAGAGAGAGAGAGAGAGAGGCAGAGGGAGAGAGGAAGACTGGGAGAGAGACTGAGAGGGAGAGAGAGGGTCTGAGGGAGAGGGAGAGATTGTGAGAGGTATAGTGAGAGAGAAAGTGTGAGATAGAGGGAGAGATTGAAAGACAGTGTGTGAGAGATTGAGAGTGAGAAAGCGTTGTGAGAAAGAGGGAGAGAGAGATCAGAGCAAGAGAGAGACTGTGAGAGTGTGTGCGAGAGGGAGAGGCAGTGCGTGAGAGAAAGAGTGAGTGAGAGAGTGAGACAGTGTGAGAGAAAACAGTAACTGACTGTGTTGTGTGCGAGAGAGAGAGAGAGAGAGAGAGAGAGAGAGAGAGAGAGTGACGGTGAGATACAGTAGCAGTAAGTATCAGGGGGCTGATGCCTTCGCCCATCCTGGACAGCAGTCACAAACGGTTCATAAATAACCGGGCGCGAGTCCCTGCTGGCACTACAGCAGTACGGAGCCTGAGCGAGTCCAGTCCCCACTCCTCACCTCTCCCCCCCCTCCGCTCTCATTAAGACCAGCCATCCTTTATTCCTCTCCTTTGTGTGCGCAGGGGAAGGCAAGCAGCATTTTTATTCACTTCATGTTCAGAAAACACAGAAGAAGAACAAGAGAGGCGACCGCGCTAGTGGACGTGCATGAATATTAATGTGAACGTTTTCATGAATATAAAAAAAAAAAGAAAGGAAGTAATAATCATAAATCGCAATTGTGAATAGATGCCCTGAGATTAGGTACTAGGTTTGTGTTGATAAGTAAGCAAAAGAAGTTAAGGCAGTGTGTGTGTTGTGTGTGTGTTTGTGTGTGTGTGTGTGGTGCATGCGCATGTGTGTGTGTGTATGAGAGAGAGACTGTGAGAGAGAGAGAGAGAGAGAGAGAGAAAGAGAAAGAGAGAGAGAAGTGTGCCTGTGCGGACTGGGCTAGTAAAAGTGCCTTTTTGATGAGGGGAATTGAACACGGGGGCCATTATGCCTATAGATTGGTTAGCGGTGGTGTTGTGCGCGTGTATGCTGAACCGCACAGCGCGGTATCATTGATTTAATGCGCTTCATGGCGAATAGCGCCTCAGCCTGTGGCATCGGCCGTGCGATTTTCAGTGCTTTCCCCAGCGGAAAGATAGCGTTCCCGCACAGCGTACTTCAACACAGATTAGCATCAGTGTTTTTTCCAACCGCACAGAGCCAGGGAACGCCGCAGGGGTGGGGGTTGGGTTGGGTTGGTTGGGTTGGGGGGGGGGGGGGGGGGGGGGGGGGGGGGCAGGCATGCCACGGGCCCTGACTCTGGTCATCTTGCCCGTGTGTAATATGCACCGCATTAAACAGACCACATGGGGAATTGCACTAATCAATACAAAGCAATTGTGCGCTGAGAAAATAGTATTGATTCATACAAAATAAGATATTAAACACTGCCACATCTTCCAATGAAATCATCTCTGACTGCGGCAGACTGAACTGCATTTGCATGATTGGATGATTCCGAGGGTGTGTGTGTGTGTGTGTGTGTGTGTGTGGAGGGGGGGAGGGGGGGGCTGAAAAGGGGGATGATTGAATCTATACTAATAAGAAGTGGCGAAATAGAACATTAATGCACAGCAGAACATATGCTAATGCTCAGAGATCCTGGTTCCACGCGTACACCGTCCCAAATGTTGGCCAACATTGTTTATATCTGCAGCGGAAAGACCTCCAGCATTTAGCAATTAAACTGACCGCTTTTACGGCACATATCGCAGGAGAAGGTGCATTTCCGCTCCGGATAATCCCGTTGCACTTTACGCTGTATCTCGCAACATTCAGTCACAACGAGGCTGATGTTTATCTCGTCGCACGCATTGCTGTGCTGTGTCTACACATTAACAACAATCGTCCTCCTTCTTTTTCCCCATTCTCTCCTACCTTGCTGCAAAGAAACACACCCTTGCTTGTTATTTAAACAACAGCAGGACATCTGTACCAGTCCATTGTTGAGGCCGAGTGTAAAATAAAAGCAGAATCCATTCCAGTGAACAGCTTTACATACCCTCCTGGATGGAGGGTGTTGAACGGACACTGTTGCATGACACTGTTTTTCATGTCCAGGGTAGGTGTGCTCCTTCAATTGCCCCTGACCAAGGCATTGGCCTCACAACTGCACTGCCAGCTGGCCCACTGCTCCTAGGTGACTAGAATGGGTCAAATGCAGAGGACAAATTACCTCACTGGGGGTTCAATTAAGTATATCTCATATTATATCTCTGACTCCTTGCTCCACCCATTGGAGGACGCATTGGAAAGGAGGCTAGGAAATGGTGTGAAGATGGAGGAATGGAGGAAACATGTATTTGGCAAATGGAATGTCCTTTCTCTTTCAAGGGTTATTTTGAAGCCGTGTCAATTACAGATGGGAAGAGATGGATCCACAGGTTGAGCATTTTAAACTTCCGCAAGGGTTTCCTGGCTCTAGAATCTTTCAGGAGCCTCCTTGCTCCTTGCTCCTACCTTTTCAGTGAGCATTTAATGGGGTGGGATATCCTGGGGGCAACATTGGCTCATTGGCAACATTGGCTCTGGCAGTTGGAGGGCTGCTTCGAAGTGTCCCTAAGCAAGACATCTAACACTCCAACTGCTGAGCTGGTTGGTGCCTTGCATGGCAGCCAATCGCTGTTGGCATGTGTGAATGGGTGAATGAGAAGCATCAATTGTACAGAGCTTTGTATAAAGGCCCTATATAAATGCAGACATTTATTTAAAGATGGCGGAACTCAATCGATTTCTGGATCAGTCGAGGATCGAGGAGACTGGGATGAATAAAGATTATTCTACTTATCTGCGTCTGTGGCTTATTCATCCATCCATCCATCCATTCATCCATTATCTGAACCCGCTTATCCTGATCAGGGTCGCAGGGGGGCTGAAGCCTATCCCAGCATACATTGGGCGAAAGGCAGGAATACACCCTGGACAGGTCGCCAGTCCATCGCAGGGCACACACACCATTCACTCACACACTCATACCTACGGGCAATTTAGACTCTCCAATCAGCCTAACGTGCATGTCTTTGGACTGTGGGAGGAAACCGGAGTACCCGGAGGAAACCCACGCAGACACGGGGAGAACATGCAAACTCCGCACAGAGAGGCCCCGGCCGACGGGGATTCGAACCCAGGACCTCCTTGCTGTGAGGCGGCAGTGCTACCCACTGCACCATCCGTGCCGCCTGGCTTATTCATGCTTCACATTAAAAAAAAAAAATTTAACAAACATCGAAATTTTAAATTTGTGTCTATTGGATGTGGGTTCAACTACAACTTGTTATAATGTATTCCAAATATTCTACAGTAAATAACACTGTAATGATCACAGTGACAGAAACAAATGCTACTAAATTATTCAGTTTCAAGGCTGTCCCATTGAGCGATTTGCACAGCTTGTTCTTGTGTTGCAGGAATAGTTTTATTATTTACTTTGTAGCAATGGCTCCATATCCTTATGAACATTTTTTATCAAAATAAATCCCCAATGGAAGCAGCATTGCCTTTATAGTGTAGCTAGGTTACAGTAGGTACACATTAGGTACACTTTCGTGGTAGGAAAAGGCAAGCACATGCATTCTGTAGTCCAAGACATAACAGCATTATGGCCCAATATCTAAAATATATAAAGCATTGCGAATATTCAATGTAAATGCCTCATGAATGCTTTATGAAACAGAATAAATACATATTGATAACATCCGCATTTATGAAATAAGATGGTCCTCCAGGGGAGGATTATCTCCTGCTTAGTCTAATCAACTGTACGTCGCTCTGGATAAGAGCGTCTGCCAAATGCCAGTAATGTATATGATTTTCCTCAAGATATTCGGAAGAACCCGGGTATTCTGTCAATGGCAAAAGTCAGGTGTCTGCTATCTGGTGTATGACTGTGGGTTTCATTTACTGTAATGGATATAAATGCACATTCATGCCTGCATTCATTTTAATCTGATTGTTTTTGCCAGACAAGGCTAGTTCAAGGCTAACTGAGTTTCAAGGCACTGCTGGGCTTGACTGTAGATTGTTATGTTTTGTGGATGTTTTTTCCCTTCGTCTTCTTTGGAGCCCAAGGTACTGAAGAGACAGAATTGTTACAAGTGACTTGGTGGTGAAGAAATAATTGCAAAGGAAAGACTATAGACAGGAAAAAAGGCTGTTTTTTTCAACAGCAGTCATGGAAACAGGCTTACCAGCCGCCGTTGCGGACTGTGTTGATGCCTTCACATTGATGAACAGTCAGCTTGGTCTTCCTTACTTTCTCATCAGGCTGAAAATGGTCTCTGAATATCAAGTCTCTCAGCAGTTTGAGATTATAGCCCATGCCTGTTCCAGTAACGGCATAAAGCCTGTGAATTTTGACGGCGAACACACACTAACTCGTGGGAAGCTAACAGAAATACAACCGCTTCTTTTTTTTTCCTTGTCAAATAAAATTTCTGTACATTTGCTCGTTCTTGACTCGAAGCAGTCCCTGAAAAGCTAATCGGATCTTCGATTAAGATCCTGTGTGATTGTTTCTGTCAGCATTCGGTGTGCGAGGTGTGCCCTGCAGCACACGGAACAAAACAGGAAGCGCGGCACACGGAGGAACTGCTGCTTATACGCGTCTGTGTCAACACTCAACGCAAAGAGACGGAGAGGGGTGTGGTGGAGGCTAACGGACCTGGGGGGGCTCAGGGAGACAGGTCTGGAGTGTATGTGAAGCACCCCCCCTCACCCTCCCCCCTGACATTAATCTTTCTAATCTACTGTACATCAATTCCAGGTTGTCACTTCCTGGTGTAAGCCCAGGTTGATCTCTCTGCCATCGCCTGTCTCACTTCCTGGTGTAAGGCCAGGTTGGTCTCTCTGGCATCGCCTGTCTCACTTCCTGGTGAAAGCCCAGGTTGGTCTCTCTGCCATCGCCTGTCTCACTTCCTGGTGTAAGCCCAGGTTGGTCTCTCTGCCATCGCCTGTCTCACTTCCTGGTGAAAGCCCAGGTTGGTCTCTCTGCCATCGCCTGTCTCACTTTCTGGTGTAAGCCCAGGTTGGTCTCTCTGCCATCGCCTGTCTCACTTCCTGGTGAAAGCCCAGGTTGGTCTCTCTGCCATCGCCTGTCTCACTTCCTGGTGAAAGCCTAGGTTGGTCTCTCTGCCATCGCCTGTCTCACTTCCTGGTGAAAGCCCAGGTTGGTCTCTCCGCCATCGCCTGTCTCACTTCCTGGTGAAAGCCCAGGTTGGTCTCTCTGCCATCGCCTGTCTCACTTCCTGGTATAAGCCCAGGTTGGTCTCTCTGCCATCGCCAGTCTCATTTCCTGGTGTAAGCCCAGGTTGGTCTCTCTGCATCCCCTGTCTCACTTTCTGGTGTACTTCCACTGGGAAAATGTGGACCATAGTAATCCAGCTTCAGACACGATCGAGTTCCTCCGGGCCAAGTCAGCAGAAGAAATCAAAATCAAAATCTGCTCGTCGTCATCCAAAGGTGGTTTCAAGGAGATTTAGCAGAGCTGTTGCAAATCTCCTCTATCCATCCAAGACCCTGCATGGGACCAGTCCATTTGCGTTGGGAGACAACCAGGGAAGGAGGCTTTACAGGAAATTATTTTGGCTGTGTTTGTGGAATTTAGCCTGTTATTATTCAACATTATTCTTGGAATAATTCCCCTCTTTGTCTCAGGGATGTAGTTGTACACGGTGATGCAATGATGCCAAAATGTGTGTTAGCAAAGAAAGTACTCTTGGCCTATATATACAGCTCTCGATTTGTAGCTCTTCATTTATTTGCAATAAATCTATTTTTGGGTGTTTTCAGGTCTGTGAAAACATGTTAAATGTGCAATAGGGCACTCAGCTGTTACCAACCATCCTACGTATAACCCAAGTGGAAGGAATTGGCTTGAGCCTCTGCTTAAGTCCATAGTTTTTGTGCACCCAAATTCCTCAGATTTTGTCTGTGACTAAGGCTTTGGCATTAACAGTGGTGCAGGAACCCTAAAAAGAATATGGAATTTTGTCAGCCTTTTGCAAGGCTTAAGTAATACCTAGCGACACAGTATACATCAAGCCAAACCAGGTAACAGTTAATACTAACATGAAGGAGATTTGATCCTGATCAACAATGACTGAAATAAGAGTACGCTGACAACCCCCCCCCCCCCAATCACACACACACACACACACACACACACACACACACTTTCAAAACATAACAAAACATTTTCAGTCATACGCAGACACAAAACATGTTGCTTCAAAGATATGCTCATACATTGAACTGAACTGAAAGCAGAGCCTAGCACTGGGGATAATAAACCACAACATAACTATTACAATCAAAGTGACTGTTACATAAAAACACATCATGCAAAGAATATCACCTTTAAACTGGTGAATGCAAGCACAGAGCCAATCTACAAAACCAAATACGGCACTATAGAATGAAAAGCCAAAAATAAAACTGGTGATAGAGTATCACGCATATTTAATGATTGCCTGAACACCTTAAATATGCCAACTCCATGGTGTCTAAGAAGTACATTGCAAATGCGTAAAAAAAGACTATGAGTCAGAGGGGAAAGCAGATTAATTAATTAACGGCTGAATCATATTATTTTAGAGAAAATCATTTTAAAACACTGGGTTATAGCGTCAAATTTAAGCTAATAGCAGTCATTAAATGATGTGGTGTAAAATGGATGCCGTGTCATATCATCAAGTATTTAATGGCTTCATAATACAAATGCAAATTTCCTCATTTTAAGCATTATAATGGATAATGGATCTTTGCAACAAGCAAGGACCGATTTGATGTAAGCATTAAAATCAGTAAGCCACAGATGCTCATGTGTGTTTCACAAACCATTGACGCCGTGATTTTTTTCAATGAAATGAGAAATCCTTCATCAACAACAAAAAATAACAAAAACAACAACAGCAGAGTGAATGAGAGAGAAGGAGAGTTTACTGTATTCGTTACTGCCTGTTTGTTATGTTTGTTATGTATGTGTATGTGTTGGCAATGTATGCGTACCCTTACCATGCCGATAAAGCTTATTTGAATTGAGCTGAATTAAATTGAGAGAAAGAGAGAGCATTTCAAGCACTGACCAGTTAATACAGCCCCATTTGTAGGAAAAAAAGGAAGGAATACCTCAGGGTTTGGGCTAAAGAGGTGAGATGGAGCCTGCGAGATTCAGCAACAGAAAGACGGCAGGATACAGTAACAAGAGAACCTGCAGGCTGATGCTTCACCCGCAGTCACAAATGATTCATATACTATAACCATATAAATAAAATAAAAAACTACAACGATACAAAACACAGATGCATGTACTCTAGCCAGGAAGCGGTCACACAGCGTTGTGAGACAGGCAGCCCGCAGCAGCGTCCTGTATGGGGAGAAATCGGTTCACCTGGGAGCAGCAGTGGCACCTCCCTGCCCCCAGGCTAACCCCGGCACATTAAAATGCACGGCGCGTTCACGGGGCTGACCGCACTGACCCCCGCAGCCGGCCTTAATGGAGAACCGCGCTCTCCGTGTGATATTACATTTTTACATCGCAGTTTTTAATTATGTTTCCTGCCCTCCCCTCTGCCATGGCCGGTTCGCGAGCGTTAATCCAACACAGCGGCCCACGACTTGAAAGGACTCTCCAAACTGAATGCAATTCAAAAGCCCATTACACCCAGAACGGGAGCAAAGAATAGCTTTCCCCCATTTTCTCTTATTTATATATTTTGTGAAAAGTACCTTTCTTTTAAAAATAGGGGCAATGTTTTCATACTACAGTACAGTGAAAGGCTACCCTGGGCAGAAACCACTGTACAACATTTTAATGCAGAACAGGAACTCTGTGACAGTAGGAGAAATAGATGTTTTATAGAGAAATACCGTATGTTATAAAATACTATACAAAATAGGAATTGTCTTTACATCATATAGAATAATGAATATGTCGTACACCATGTCACCATTCAAATATAGCAATATTGAGCAACACATTCAACTTACATAACAAGACTGTTATAAGGTGTGATTTTGCCCTCCTACTGTACAGTGCAGGAGATAAAGTGAAATGTTACTTTCATTTAAACCATATGGTGTACATGTGTGAGTGTCACATTATCATGGGCTGTTAAATGACTCAGTCCTCATCTTTGGGTTTAATTAGATGCATCGCAGAGGGTCACCTTGAGATAATGGCATGCCCAATGACACATTGATATTTGAAACATGCAGAACTGCCAGGGAACTTTTTTAAATGACAAAAAGGTCCCAAGGGGAACCATTAATTATTCATGAATGAGGTATTTTGCAATTGGAGATACAGTAAGAATAGTGACATCATTCCCCACTGGTCTGTGATGTGAATGGTATATGCTGTGGTAGAGGAGGACAATGATATTCATATATTTAAACCAATCACAAGATTGGCTTCAGTGCTGTCATCTCTGTCCAGGAAATATCAGCGCAACAAGATGGGGGTAGAGGCGACACGGATGGTGCAGTGGGTAGCACTGCCGCCTCACAGCAAGGGGTTCGAATCCCCGTCGGCTGGGCCCTCTCTGTGCGGAGTTTGCATGTTCTCCCCGTGTCTGCGTGGGTTTCCTCCGGGTACTCTGGTTTCCTCCCACAGTCCAAAGATATGCAGGTTAGGCTGATTGGAGAGTCTAAATTGCCCATAGGTGTGAGTGTGTGAATGAATGGTGTGTGTGCCCTGTGATGGACTGGCGACCTGTCCATGGTGTATTCCTGCCTTTTGCCCAATGTATGCTGGGATAGGCTCCAGCCCCCCTGCGACCCTGTTCAGGATAAGCAGGTTCAGATAATGGATGGATGGATGGAAGATGAGGGTAACATTTCGGACAAGGCTGCCCAACCTTGAAAACCTACAGGACAGTAGATATCCAGGAACAGGGTTCAGCAGCCCTGATTTGGTGATTTGGAGAATATGCTTGGAACAGTAGCCAGTTACAGCCCAGTAGCCATTACATTACATTACATTATTGGCATTTGGCAGACGCTCTTATCCAGAGCGACGTACAACAAAGTGCATACCCATAACCAGGGATAAGTTCGCTGAAAGACCCTAGAGGTAAGTACAATTTCAACTGCTACCTGTACAACAAAGATAAGGACAAGGGCCATTTTTTTTTTTTTTTTTTTTTTTTTTTTTTTGAACAAACAAACAGAGCAAAAGTCACCAAAGTTAACTATCCAAACACTGCTTACCTAGCCAACTAAAATACTGATACACAAGTCACAGAGACAACAATTAAGGTTCACAGGGAGGTAGGGAGGGATGGGGAGAGGTGCTGTTTGAAGAGGTGTGTCTTCAGCTTGCGCTTGAAGGTGGGGAGGGATTCTATAGTTCTGACCTCAACGGGGAGTTCGTTCCACCACCGTGGAGCCAGAACAGACAGTAGTCGTGAGCGTGAGGTGGAGGTTCTGAGAGGGGGAGGTGCCAAGCGGCCTGTGGAGGCTGAACGAAGAGGTCTGGCAGGGGTGTAGGGTCTGATGATTTTTTGCAGATAAGCTGGGGAAGACCCTTTAACTGCTTGGAAGGCTAGCACCAATGTTTTGAATTTGATGCGAGCCATGACAGGCAGCCAGTGGAGGGAAGTAAGCAGGGGGGTGACGTGTGAGTATTTGGGAAGGTTGAAGACCAGACGAGCTGCTGCATTCTGGATGAGTTGGAGGGGTCTGATGGCAGACGCTGGGAGGCCAGCCAAGAGGGAATTGCAGTAGTCCAGGCGGGACAGAACCATCGCTTGGACCAGGAGCTGGGTCGAGTAGGGGGTGAGAAAGGGGCGGATTCTCCGTATGTTGTATAGGAAGAACCTGCAAGATCGGGTCACCGCCGCAATGTTCTCGGAAAGGGACAGTCTGCTGTCCATCACCACGCCGAGGTTCCTTGCACTGGGTGACGGCGTGAGTGTGGTATCCCCGAGGGAAATGGAGAGATCCAGATGGGGAGAGGTATTAGCAGGGATGAATATCATTTCAGTTTTACCTGGGTTGAGCTTTAGATGGTGGTTGTCCATCCAGCTCTGGATGTCCCTCAGGCAAGCAGAGATACGGGCTGAAACCTGCGTATCAGACGGCGGGAACGAGACGAAGAGTTGGGTATCGTCCGCATAGCAGTGGTAGGATAGCCCATGTGCAGTGATCACAGGGCCAAGGGAGCGAGTGTAGAGAGAAAAAAGTAGCCAGCTGTCCAAATTATCATCTGTCATTGTGTCTAATGATAGGTGGCAGTGTAGCATGATGGGTAGGGAATTGCAAATACAAGGTAATATTTTCAATTCCCACATGGAGCACTGCTGTTATACCCTTGTGGAAGATACTTCATCTGAATTGCTTCAGTAAGTATCCATCTATATTACCTATGTGATGTGTGGTGAGCATTCTGGTACAAAATGGCTGCCGTTGCATCACCCAGCTGGATGCTACACATCGGTGAGGGTTGAGCTGAGTTTCCCCCTCAAGTGTTGTGGGTGGCCGGCTGGTGAGAAAAGCGCTATATAAATGGAAGGAATTCATTAATAATGAATATATGAATGCATTGTATGTAAAATAATGTAAATAACTGCCAAAATAAAGAAAATGCTTGAGTAAATAAGGAATGCAGAGTATATTGAAAACAGGTGCTTCCACTCAGGTGTGGTTCCTCAGTTAATTAAGCGATAAACATGTCAGGTTGGGCAGAGAGGGCTGTTGTTTTGGCCGCCATGACAGTGAAAGAGGGGTGGATGGCGGGGCATGCCTGGCGCTCCAGTGACTGAGACTGCTGGACTTGCAGATGTGTCCTGTGGAACAGTAGCTAGGATGATGTTGGCATTGAAGTCTGAGGGAAAGACATCATTAGGGGCGATTGAGCGTGAAAGCACAAGGTTACAAGATAATCCAGCAGTAGCGTATTTGGAGAATGAAGACTGCTTTGAGACAACCAACAATGTCTTCTCACATGGTAATATTGAGCAAAAGATTAAATTAAATTTTAAAGATGCTTTTTAGTATTTTAGATGCTTGCTCTCTAACTCGTTACACATCATCAAATTTGAATACGGGGCTGAAATGTCGCACCCGACACGACTAGTTTAAAACCTCACATAAAGGAGGAATTCACGAACACATTGAATGAAGATTGCAACAATCAAATGGTTTTTTTTCCATATGAAAAAATTATGATTGACACTTTAAATATTATCAGAAAACTTAAGGTTGTGCTATAATGTATGGTACCCAAAAACAGATATCGTCCTATTTTTTGATATTGCCATATAACAAAATCAACATCAGTGGAAAATTTCTGTCACTGCCTGTCTGGGTGGGTAGTTTTAGTTACATGTCACTCAAGTGTCACTCAAGTGAATTAATATTGCAACTTCAAATGTTTATTTTTTAATATGAAACTATTATGGATGGACACGTTAAGAAGACGTGAGGTTGTGCCATACTGTCTGCAAATTCAGTGGCACCTAAGAACAAACATACTGTATATTGCCATATAACAAAATACGCATCTGTGTGAAAGGCGTTAAGCCGCTGCCTGTCTGGGTGGGTCGTCTTAGTTACCTGTCACTCAAGCGAGCCGGTAGCGGGCATAATCAGGGATGAAATGTCCGAGTGGCACTTGTCGCGTAGTCTGTGGCCAAAATTAGATTTGTCAAGCAGGGGGTGATTTTGATGCGCCTCACCTTCCCCGGCACGTCCCCTCTCAAACCGCACCCACCCCCCCACCCCCCAGCGCAGACTCTTATTCAATTTAAAGGCGAGCCCTGGACATTTTCTGAATTGCCCTTGCGTCTCCTCCCCCCTCCTCAGGCCAGTGGCTTTTAACGGCGCTTCACCAAAACCCAGCAAACACCGCACAATGGATTCCAGGAAATTGGACCGATAAAGACTTTAGCGGCAACCGAGCGGGGCGTTATGCACGGCATTCTGGGATACTGTTTACCCAGCCTGCGCCAAAACAGCGGAGCCCAGGGGGGTTGCAGTCCTTCTTTGTGCTTGTGGCGTGGCTGGCAGCCAGCGGTTTCACAGCTGAAAAGAGCACAAGGGCCTATTAACCAAATGCCTGTTCCCTGTATCGCCACGTCATTTCTGATGTTGCCAATATGAAGCACATATGAATGTGAAATGAATTCAGCAGATAATGAGTGCAGCATAATGCTTTTACAGACGGTTACAATGTGTTTGGTTCAGGGGTGGGTGTCTTCTGATATCATTTTAATTTTCATTTTTGTCACTGCATGACCAGCCAGATTTCTATGCTACACACATGCATACACACACACTATCTTTCTCACACTCTCTCTCACTAACTCACTCACTCACTCACTCACTCATTCAGAGTCACTCGAATGTACCTTCCCAAGGGTCCTGAGTGAGGTTTGGGTTTGACTTGCTGAATCTTTCATGCAGGACCCATGTTCACCCAATTAATGAAAAGGTGTTGTGAGGCACTGGCCTCTCTTCATCAATCTTCCACCCAGCTGCTGGAGAACTGAGACAAGTCTGGTATTGATGCCAGCCACCGCCTAATGTATTTATACAATCATTAAAGTGTGAATATCCCCACTTAAAGGCAAAACCATTGATCAGCCACTGGCCAACAAATGTGTTTTATATAATTTGTGTCCTGGTGAGTTAGGGGCCTCATCTTATAAGTCACACAGGGAATACCTGTCACCAATAAAACGTCTCCTGTGGCTCCGTTCCCCTTCATGAAATTGCCATTTTGGACAATATAAGTAGAATCAGTAGGATGTCATCCGTATTGAGTAAACAGATAATAACCTGTGGAGTTTCTAGTGTATAATATCATGCTAAAGAAAAATATGCACTATAAGCAGTGGTTTCTTGCGGGTTGGGTTTGCTACTTATCAAGCAAATGAACACAGTAAAATAAAAATGTTGTGTATTAATTCAACTCCAACAACTCATATGAGGCCACTCTGGCTATAGTGTTATAAGTTATAAATTATAAGTTGAGCCACTATTCATGTGGTAGTTCAAATAGTACTACAGCTACAATTATCTCCTCCTCCATCAAATGTTAAGCAGTTGTTTGAAGTCAGCCCAGACACCTTGATAAGCAAATCATATTCCATGTGAACTTACGCAACAAGTGATAAGGCACCACCACATTTTTTGACCCATCTGGTTCCACCATGGTTCCGGGGCCACCTCTGCGCCCACCTGTCTGGTAATGAACAGATCCATAAGAAAATATTTGGCCTCCAAATCCGAACAGCTGGTAAACCCAGCAAGCCCTTCCGTGCGACTGAGAAAGCCTGCTGAATTATTCACGGGCACAAGGGGACGGTAATCTGCAGTTGAGGAGACAGAGTGCGCTCCAGTTCTCGGAGGATGTACGTATAAATACTGCATCTTGGCTGTTTTCTGGGCGGCTGTACCGCGGCGCAAGGTTTCATTAATTCATGGAAAGATATTGCAGCAGTAGCGCTGGGGCTGAGGCGCCGGTCTCTTTACGGTTTGTAGCACTTTAGATCGTACCCAAACAAACTCATTATCTGTGCTACAGCAGATGTGCTTTTCATTACTCATGAAGTTAAATGTAAAATGAAAAAAAAAGTACAACTTCCAAAATGGAGACTTGAATCTGCGGTTGACTCTCCTCGTGATTGATGGTGGAAGATTTAGAAAGCTCTGGTAGCATCTGAGAGGTGTAATTGAGTTACGATGACTTTATGATGAACCTCCAAACTCCCTCGAATCCAAATCCAGCCCTGGTTTTCTTTCCTCCCAGGTAATTATCTGAAAATCTAGTGCTACTGATTGCCCAGATTTCACACCTGACTCCCAGGTAAAGGGAGGGTGGAAAACCAGCAGTTCTCAGCCCTCGAGGACCGGGTTGATGATCCCTGCCCTAGGTATTCTTTTAAATATTTATTTTCCATACAAATGGGGCTGTATTAATTGGTCGGTGCTTGAAATGCTAGAATGATCTGTCCAAGTGGGCCACCCACGGGAGTGCATAGCTCATTAGACTGAACTTTGTGTTTGAGTGCTGGAGGAGCTAACACCCCTCCCCCTTCCCCACTGTCTATTGACCTTTCTCAATCAGATAACCGATGTGACCGCATGCTTCTCCCAGCTACTTTATAGAAAATACACACTGCAACAAGAAATGCAAAATCATATTTTTGTTTGAAATGTGCAGTGCTAACATACTGCTATTTTGTTCTGTGGTAACTTCTTTTGTTTCCGAACAGGTTGCCAAGTAAATCGCTTAAGTAAAATGGTTAGAAGGATGTTGCAAACAAGATCACGGCATTGAGGGGAATTATCCAAAACAAATTGTTTAGCCCTGGCTTGATAAACAATGACTGCACGACCCATTATCCATCCACACTAATAGGAACAACAAGCTGACTTAAAGCACCTTAATTAATGACCCAATTCTAGGCAACGGTCATGTCCACTCTGCCCAAGGTGTCTAGCCTGATGTAATTCAGCTGGTGGAGTAAAGAGAATTAAAATCATGTTAAACAGGGGCCTCTTACTCTGAATCGGCTCCTGCTGAACCGTGAACTCTGAGACTCCTGAGTATACAGTACCTTCATGGGAAAATACAAACAAACTACAGTAGGTACAGTACATACACTCACTGAGTACTTCATTAGGTCGACCTGTTTTTACTTTAATGCAAATATTTAATCACCCAATCATGTGGCAGCAATTAAATGCATAAAAGCATGCAGACGTGGTCAAGAGGTTCAGCTGTTTTTGAGACCAAATGTCAAGATACACACCAGGAAATGTGATCTATTGATTGTTGGTGCCAAAGAGGGTGGTTTGGACAACTCGGTGCCTACAGTTACCAGGCCTTTCGAGGCTGCTGTCTAATGCTAAATGCTAACTGCATTCCAGCCAGTCTAATTCTATGTGCCTTTCCTTACAGAGGTAGCGCATAGCATATATGAGACTCTTTTCACAGACAACTTCACAGGGACGAGCTGGACATGAGAGGCGGTTGAGCACACAGAGCTCAGGGAAATGCACTCTGTTTAATGGACAGGGGAGACTGACGTTTCAACAACATCAAACAACGCCCTCAGAGATTGTTCTCTTTTCGCTGGCTTGTAGCACATGGGTATTCTCCTTTCTGTACCTTATAGCATGTCCTTTCTGTGGGAAAATTACACTAGGTATATCGGGGGTTCAAAGAAAGATGGATGCTCTATTTGTCCTATGCACCTCCAGTTGAAAATGGCTTTCCACCCCAACCAACAGACTCATATGGCCATACAATCCCTGTCTGTAATTGGAGGACAATCAGCATGGCTATCAGGAACCCAATTCCCTTTCCCCCACAGGTGTTCTGTGTTGTATTGTAATGAAGCGTCAGGTTAAGATGGGCTGCTGCCAGGGTCATATGTGTTATGTGGGTGTAATGTTGACTTAATGTGGAAGGCAGTGCGGCCCCATGATTCTTTGCTGATGTGCGTACGGTCACTTGGAAAAACAACGGGCTCAAAAGCCCCAGAAACACATCAGTGCAGTGTGGTTCATGTGCAGTAGTCTGAGTAATGATCCCTGAAACAGAATGACAACCAAGTCTGTTTTTAGAGCTGTACAAATAAAGTACTGTAGGCTACATTTTTCTTGGATTTTCCACAGTACCACATTTAAAATATCCATATCCAAAAAGTAACTACTACTCCATAGTAAAGCACCTCTAAGATGCGGTGATGTATTTGATGAATCATATGAGGATATAAAAATGAACGATGAGTGCTGCCCATTCAGCTAAACTAGGCTCAAATGAATATTCTTTACCAAGGTGGCATTTATGAATATGATTATGCTCTGTTGGCATACTGTGTGTGTGTGTGTGTGTGTGTGTGTGCATGCGTGTGTGTGTGTGTGCGTGCGTTTGCGTGTGTGCGCGCGTGTGTGTGTGTTTGCGTGCACATGTGCTCATTTTGTTGTGTTCCTTTAATTGAGGAATTATGCTGCAGGGGTTCTTCATATTCATCTAAATGCTTAGATCATCGATAAAATCTTCCATATATTCCCAGCCCTCTCTCTCCCCCAAATGCCAGACTCATCCAAATTGGATGGGAAAAGTCCTTAGTTTTCATTACAAATTCTCCCGGCCCAAAAAAACAAAAACAAAAGAGCATCGTCTGTTTAACCTGTGTGTGGCGGGAGTGGTTCGTGTCACCGTGCCGATGACAGAGATTGACGTTTCGTGTCTTTGCTGTTCGGAGGGCCTCTCAGCGCACCGAGGGCCGAGACGGTGACACAGAGTGACAGGAAGTCCTGCGTCTCCGCGTGCCACACGGATTCCCCGGGCGATCATCCATCTTGGCTCAAACAGTGCCTGGATGCAAGCACCATCGCCTGCCAACAACAGGGGTTCTCAGGAAACTCGATCCTGTCACGCCCTAGACCTCTTTTTTCATTGAATGTTTTCAGTGTTTTTTTTACATTCACCACACTATGAGAATATTTATATATTACAAGCTAGTTAAATACTGTAAGCTAATCAACCTATTTACTGTGATAGATGCTTAATTATATTTGTTGCCATCCATTTTACCCTTACTTTACACTGGGCCAGCCAGTGGAATATAGTCTTCCCCTCCAAGGTCAGGTTCCTCCTGAGATTTCTACCCATCAGGGAGTTTTTTCTTTTCTTTTTCATGCTAAAATGATATACACTCTGGTTGTTTATCCATATGGATAGTCAAGGCATTTTCAGTAGTCCTGGCAGTAACTTGTTGTACGATTTATGTGGCTTGAGCAAACTACAAGACAGAAATAAGCAGGGTGCCATGAACTTTATGCTGTGCCATTTTAAAAAAAGGAAAATTAACCATTCAGCTTCTCCTATTTATTTGGATTTGGGGATTTTGTATGGAATTTCTCATGTCCGGGGGAAGAGGAAGGTATGTGATGACAGTCGAATGGATGAACATGAAGAATCCGTCACCTGATAATGCACACACACACACTCCCACACACACACACACATACACACACACTCCCACACACACACACACACATACACACACACTCCCACACACACACACAAACACACACGCACACACACACACACACACACACACTCCCAGACACTCACACACACACACACTCACTCACACACTCACTCACTCACACTCATACACACACATGCACACACACACGTACGCACAGACACTAACACACACACATGCACACACACTCACACACATGCCACATGCGCGCACACACACACACACACATGCACAGACACTCACACACACATGCACACACATATACACACACACATGCACACACACACGCACGCACACACACTCACACCCACACATGCACAGACTGGACATGCATTAAACAATGCCCCCGTTTGCTGTTAGGATGTATTACAATGATAAGCCATGGTAAATCCAGCCACAGTGCCAGAGAAATTTGGATGAAGGTTCACCCACTGGCCTTGTGAAAGTTTTAGAAACCTACTGTATAGTAAAAAAAAAAAAACAGCATTAAGTGCCATATATTTTCTGTGTCATTTAACCAGTAATGTGCCACTGAATGATATGTAGCTCCTTTTGGATATAGCAACATACAGAAGGTCAATATTGTATGTTTTATAGCTGGGTAATTTAAACCATCGTTTCCAGTAAAACAGCTATGAGTCAACCCTAAATCTGTCACTCGTTTACAACTGAAATACAGATTTCAAAAGACATTCAGCAGTTGGAGTCACGGGTCATTTATTTAATAGAAGGATTCAGGTCTGAAAAGCTGTTTAATTAAACCAGTAAGAAATTATAAATGGATCATTGACTGAATTCATTTAAATAAGTTCTTATTAATTGCACAGAAAATTGTTTCTTGAAAATTACTCTGAATGAAGGCCTATATACAATAAGTGAAAAACTGATTACAAGACATATTCCTTTAAAATGAAGACTGGGATAAATTTTTGTACCACCCAAATAGTATACAGCTCATTATCCGTTTAACCCTTTAGTCTTTGGAATGCTTTTTTCCCCAATTCTAAGTCAGTGTTCTAGTACTGCAGTTGAAATTGTACTTCCCTCTAGGGTTTTTCAGCAAACTTATCCCTGGTTATGGGTATGCACTTTGTTGTACGTCGCTCTGGATAAGAGCGTCTGCCAAATGCCAATAATGTAATGTAATGTAATGTACTCTATGGATTCCATTTACCAGTGTATCAATTACCATATCATCATTTGAATGTTCAGTTATTAACATTCTAATTGCATACTGTATTTGTGATCTTACACCAAGATCACAAATATGTGATTCAAATGATCTCACCTGAACATGCTAATGCTGATGTAGTAATCACTACTGGTAATTTAAACCAATGGAGTTCTAGAATGCTAATAGATAAAAAATAAATAAAACATTCCAAAAAACCTACTCTTCAATGGGTTAATTGTATGATAATTTTGAACAGCCTGGGCCTGTAATGAAAGTATAACGTACCTGTACAAAAACATTTTTTGTTTTCATTCCAGCATTTTCAATCACATGGCCGCACTGTAAATATTGATAAACTTAATTGATTTATTGATCAGCTGGAAGCAGCCATGAGTTTCACAGAAAAAAGCTCAATCAGAATTAATTAAAGGGAACATGGAGCTGTATAACTAAATATAGAAATGTACTATCTTTCGTTATAATTTAATATGCAATCGATCTGAACCTGTAATTATTTTCTGTCTTCGGGAAAAAGTGTAAATGTATTTGAACATTTAAGTCAATGACGATGATTGTGTAAAAGTGTGCGATTAGAATGATCTGAACTGAACGATCTCGTGCTGATGTAAGAATCTTACATGTAAGAATGTAAGAAAACAAAGTTCTGGAATACTGGCTTATAATTAAAAAAAATTTTTAACATTCCAAAAAAAAAAAAGAATTCTGCAAACAATATAACACAGCATAGCATAGCGTAGCATAACATAACAATAGCATTTTCCTACCACAGAAAGGGTACCAAGTGCTCACCGTTTCCCTAAAGGAATTCATGCATCCAACCAAACACTCCTTTATATTAAGCAATGAAGTTTATTGGCTCTGAACGTATGTAAGTCCTGAAATCTGGAGTACTCCTCCCTGAGTGAATCGCCCACCTTTATCGGTACCTCTGGGACAGACAGCCAGCAAAGTAGCGTGCATTATTTCCTCCTCCCCCTGGTGTCTTGTAATGCCTTAGTGTCTTGTAGTACCATTTTACTCATTTTATTACTGCACCACACTCAGCTTTCAAGAGTTACACTTTTTACTGCAACGCCTGAGAAATAGGAGCGTTACTTCCCTATTACTGTAGCCGTGCGCTCTTCTGTTTGACACCAGAGCTTACAGTGCTAGGAACCTGTCCTATAAAGCCTTCCCTATAAAAAAAATAATAATCACCCTCTGCAATGAAACACCACGTCCGCCAACGGGAAAAAGTACAGAGCAGCAGACTGCTCTGCGAGATGAAAGATAAAAAAACCTGTTTGCTGATTCCACTCAGCCCTCCACGCTAAGAGTCTCCGCGGCAACGGAGTAGCAGAGCGTTGTTCTAAGACTGCTGAGAAAAGCAACTTTTATCTTTTTTTTTTTTCATTATTTTTTATGATTAGAGTTTCCGAGTTGTGGTGTCACCTGATCCGTTGAGGCTGGAGCTCCGGTTGGTCAGCAGGAGGAGGAATTCCTGGCAGGTGTTGGGGTCCAGGAGGGGGTTGTCCTCCAGGCAAAGGTCAACGATGAGGGCCAGGGCTTTCTGACAGCGCGTGCCGTACTGCTCTCCGCCGGACCCCATCGCCCAAGCCGCATCGTCCGCTTCCCGCTTACGAGCCAGAACGAGGGAGCGTGCTCACACACACCGCTCCGGATCAGAGACAGACTCCACTTGTGCTTCCTCCTCGTTTGCTCCTGTTCTCATCCCCCGATCCCCAGGGTGGGTGTGTGTGTGTGCGCGTGTGTAGGTCCGTGGGGGGCTAATGAATCATCTGAACTCCCCTCCAGGTACTCCAGAGGAATTGCCTCACATGAATTTTACAGTCAGTTCCGAAACGAAGCTACAGATCCAAACGAGCCCGCTGGCTGGGCTATAACTGCTGCACGTGCGCGCCAGTGTCAGGGAACCCGGCCTGTATCTACACACTCTCTCTCTCCCTCTCTCTCTCTTTCTCTTTGTGTCCCTCTCTCTTTCTCTCTTTCTCTCTCCTTCTCTCTGTCCCACTCGCTCTCTCTCTCCCTCCCTCTCCCTGATGTGAGTGTTATAATATCCCTCCAGGCCCCCTCCATGCATTATGTGTGTGTGTGTGTGTGTGTGTGTCTGTCTGTCTGTCTGTCTGTCTGTCTGTGTGTGTGTCTGTCAGTCTGTCTCTGTGTGTGTCTGTGTGTCAGTCTGTGTGTGTGTGTGTGTGTGTGTGTGTCTCTGTCTGTCTGTCTGTGTGTGTGTCTGTGTGTCAGTCTGTGTGTGTGTGTGTGTGTGTGTGTGTGTGTGTGTGTGTGTGTCTGTCTGTCTGTCTGTCAGTCTGTGTGTCTGTCTGTCTGTCTGTCTGTGTATGAGAGAGAGTCTGTGTGTGTGTGTGTGTGTGTGTGTGTGTGTGTGTGTGTGTGAGAGAGACTGTGTGTGTGTGTGTGTGTGTGTGTGTGTGTCTGTGTGTCAGTCTGGTTGTCTGTCTGTCTGTCTGCGTGAGAGAGAGAGTATGTGTAGTGTACATAGGCTACTTTATGGAGACAAGTGGACTTATGAGGACACGTGCCCAACGGGGACATTTACACCCATAGGATCAAATGAAGCAATAAGACTGGTGAGAGGTGTCACCACAAAACTCTATAACACCAGGGTTGTAACAAATAGCAATCGAGCAAGAGCTATGAACACACGCTTTCTCTCTTTTCCTTTGCTGCTTTTCTGTCCATTTTATCTCCATCAACGCCATGTTAGCTGGCCTTGCGTCAAACAGAGCCTTGGAACCGTAAACAAGCCTTTATCGAGTGTCAGAGCCATTTGTTGAAGATAAATTCCTGGGGAATCCAGGTCATTAGCTCAATGAATGGATGTGATTTCGTCTTTCCTGGTTTCAGAAATGGATGTTTGCCCTTAATGTAATCATAATAGGGAATTGCTGTTATTGAAAGAAAGGCCGTAAATCGTTGTTGTCATCAAGTACCATAGAGATAGGGAACACCACCAGCACATTAAGTAACTTGCCCGTGCTTGTGCAATTGTGTTCTGCTTGACTGGGAAGCAGTTGGGGAATATCAGTGCAGTCTAGATAGAAGATTGATGAACATAACATGGATCTGTGGAGTTAAGTTATTTTCCCAAATGTAATAAAAAATATATATATTACTCATGAAATCAGTATGCCTAAAATGCTATCCAATAGAAGAAGAAAAAAACTATTTCCAAAGAAGCACCTTTATAGACAATTTAGCCCTTTAGTCCGGTCTGTGAATTAATGACGAAAGAAGTGGATCTGAGTTAATCACTCTCCCTAATTGGATAGTCTCCTGTAGTTAGCAGGGATTTCTCCATCTCCAGGTTTGTGGTTTTTGTTGAGGCAGTAATTCTTGAATGCTCACACAGACTCCGATCTCCCAGCTTCTCGAATGTTGAATTTTTCTGCTGTAATCAAAGGAGGTCCATTTCAACGCTATCAACACAGCTCCGGTGGGGGGCACTTGAAGCGAATTAGCAGTTACCCATCTGTTGCGGAAAATGAATAATGCATGGCAGATATTTTTTAGAAAACATCGTAACGTCGTCACAGATAAACAGGCAGTGATAGGAGAGCGAGTCTGAGTGATCCACAAAAGTGGGTGGAGCAACTGTTCTGACCGTTAATAAGTGGATAATTCCGATAAACGTGAAAAGCTAACAGCATCCTGCATACTGCAACTAATGTTATTGGGATTGAATTCTGGGCAGTGTGAAAGTTGCTGCTGCCTGTGGCAGCGAGAAGAAGGGGAAAAAATCTGCATGAGATATTATGAAGGTCTTTACTAAGCTAATATTATTACTGGTGGCAGGAAGGTATCATCAAATATCAATCACTATAGCAACCCCTTATTTCTTTGTGCTCTCTCTCTATCTCTCTCTCTCTCTCTCTCGTGTTTCCAAGTATTATTTCTCTAATTACCAATGTGAAAATTGCTCTGAAGAAAAAGAACAGGAAACAAAGCATTAAGACGGTAAGAAAATGATCTCAATTTGTCTTCATGCTGCGCCAGATCCCCCCAGAATGCCCTCGCAGCACAGCTGCAAATTTGCACACAGATAATGTTATTTACTGCAAATCTGATTATTTCTTGCTGACTTGGCCAGTTTTTTGTTTTTTTTGGAGGTTTCACCCAGGTCCTCCCTTCCCAGACTGGAGATCGAGAGGGCGCCCCTTCCCGAATCTCTAATCGCTGGTATCGATTTACCATTTCAGGTTTTGCACAGCTTTATCTAAGAACAACAGTCGGGTGCTTTTGTCTCTGATCCAGCCGGGCTCCTCTGTAACATCATTGGAATGGCGGACATTTCAGTCACATACCATGGGCAAGAGGTGCCCTGCTGTGGGCAGTCCATTTGCCACATCTAAATCAATGGAGACTTGCCCTGACATATCCTTTGTCCCTCAATAATGTTTATGTTCCGCCATTTTGTGTGCCAATGACAGTTTTGACTGCTAGGATTTAATGAAGCCTATAGCCTTCACTACCCTCCATTAATTGAGGAAGGGGTACACATTAATGCAGACCCTGCTACTGGAAAGCAGAAATATGCATCCGCCATTCTCCCGTTGTTCTGTAATCGTTTGACAGAGCAGCTAAAGGACTGCACAGCTGATACTCTTTCCATAGGTAGACCACTTTCATCTCAGCAAACAGAGGAGTCACCATTGATGTGACTTCAAATATTCGGGTCTAGTCTCAAATCAACAAAAGATAGACCCTAGCGATGCCACTGCCTATTAATGAAACCTGTGAGACTGTGTTAATGCACAGTGTGCACTGTCTGAGATTTGGGCCTAATGAAAAGATGTCACATTGGTTCCTACCCTCAAGGCCACCTGAGAAAATCCTATGTTTTGAGGGCCTCTGGCATTCTGGGTCCTTGGACTCATCATCCCCCAACCCCCCAAAGCCATCGCTGTTGAATGCAGAAAGCACCAACATGGTTAGGGTTCAGTCTCTGATTTCTGTGTTTTAGTATTCATGACACATCCCTGTTTGACAATCTCACAGAACAATTATGGAATCAGAATGGTCTTGACCCCACCCCCTTACTACATGGATGTCAATTTTCATGTAACTCATTTTGACTTTAGAATGACATTTTTCAGAAGCCCACGATGTCAAAAAGAAAGGTACGAAAAGTGCCTAAAAAGGTACGTTGTCACTGGGGTGGTACTCCACAGGTACATAAAATTACACCCCAGCCATACATAATTCATTTCTATTTCCACTGCCTGTAAAAGGTACTTATTAGTTCCCAAGGAACAGTATCGTACCTTCTAGGTACATTTGGGAAATTAAATTAATTGGTCCTTAAAGAAAGAGTGCCATACAGTTGAGAACTTTTCTCTCTGCCTTGCCTTTAACTTTAAGTACAAAAAAATAAAAGTTCAAGTGGTGGACTTTCAATTCTGATACCACTGCACACAGCTGGCTGGGCTGACACCAGAGAAGGGAAAAAATGTGGCCAAACCAAAAAGAATAACTTGCTGAAATCTGTTTATCAAAATGATCAACAGAGCAATTTGCAGCCAGAATACTGAACTGGACCTCAGAGAGGAGAGAGGATGTTTATCATCACCGTGAAGGGAAAATAATTAACATACACGACCTTCACAAAGATATGAACGGCTTATGATTTATTGTTCGTGGTAACCGAGTTAAAATGAGGGCTGCGCTTCCGATCATCTCAAATGTGATAAACTGTTGCGCCGCGCTAATGCTTAAAGCAATCACTCCGGGAGATTAGTCATGAAGCGGAATAAAAATGATGTTTTAATATTCGTTCAAAGCAAACAGAAAAAAAAAAAAAAAACAAGATAAAGACAGCCATTGAAATACACACAGACAGTATGCACAGACGGTTATAATTATAGTGCTGTAATTACATACCTTGTATCAAATGAAGCACAGCTCCAGGTTAATTGGGGTTTATTTGATTATTTAGCTTAACGGGGTCTTGTGAGGGCATTGTTTTCTCAGGGAGAGTGTTTGACGTACAGCACAGCTGAAAGCGGTGAAATTCCAATACAATAGCCGTCGACTGTGATGTGACACAGAAAATGTGAGCCCCGAAAAGCTTTCCCTTCAGCAGAATGCCACACGGAGCACATCATCAGCCTCTGACTACACAGAGCACAGTTTGCATCATCACTTGACAGCCTCAGATTATATTTTGTGTCTTAATCAGAGGTATACAGTCCAGGGGTCAGGAAGTAAAAGTCCTGCCCTGTGTTTCTTCCACCCATGAACTCAACCAGCTGATTCCATGAATTACATATAACTCCTGGGTGAAGAATGGAGCTAATTAGCAAATTCCGAACAACAAAGTACTGGAGGGACTTGTACTTTCTGAAACTGGATTTTCCTCCTAATTAATTAAACCTGACTGTAGTAAAGCAGCATGAAGCTATGTGCATGTGCTGTTTAGAGGACATTCAGATGTATCATATACATTTTTTTATTTAACCTATTTCAGAAAAGAAATAATTTCATGCTATGACTAAGCAAACGTCATAGCATGTTTCTTACAGTTCATTTAGAATTTTATTAGCAGTTAATGTGTGAAAATTCTAATCAGTTCATGTTTATATTGCTTCATTTGACTGCGTAAACCAATTACACAATACTGTATAATTTGTTCTAATAATATATTGTATTAACAGCGAGTCTGCTCATTTTTATTCTAGTATTTTGCAGGATGTACAGTACATCACCCACTCATACAGGAATTGCATATCTGTGAACAATCTTTCCTGTTATTGCCCAACAACTTACATACAGTACATCATATGGTATCAATGAATGATTCTCTATGTACACTCAGTGAGCACTTTAATAGCTTGTTAATGCAAATATTTAATCAGCCAATCATGGGGCAGCAACTAAAGGCATAAAATTATGCAAACAGGGTCAAGAGGTTTGGTTGTTTTTCAGACCAAATATCAGAATAGGGAAGAAATGTGATCTAATTGATTTCAGTATCTCAGAAACTGCTGATCTCATGGGATTTTCACCCACAACAGTCTCTAAAGTTTGTAGAGAATTTTGTGAAAGGCATCCAGTGAGCATCCGTTCTGCAGGCAAAAACCCCTTGTCAATGAAAGAGGTGAGAGGAGAAGGGCCAGACTGGTCAAAGCTGACAGGAAGGTGAAAGTAACACAAATAACCATGCATTACAACATTGGTATGCAGAAGAGCATCTCTGAACACACGACACGTCAAACCTCTAAGTGGACAGGCTACGGCAGCAGAAAGCCAACAAGTCAAAACAATATGACTAATGAAGTGCTCCGTGAGTGTATATACAGTACTGTACACCACATTGGCTTTAATGATGGCAGACTCCGGCCTGCCAGCTCTGGTCGCCTTATGGTTCCCTCACTACGAGCACCTGGTCGAGCTGCACGTTCACGCCTGTTTTCCGTTCTGGTTCCTCAGTGGTGGAATGACTTGCTTACCACTGTCAGGACAGCAGAATCCCTCCCCCTATCTCGACGCAGTCTAAAAACACACCTTTTCAAACTGTACCTTAGTCCTACCACCTGATTTCCCCTGCCCCCCTTTCTGTAATCCCTATCCCTCTTGTCTAACCCCCCCAAAAAAAATGTGGATGTGATGCTTTAACTTGTGGAATAACCTATGCACTTGTAAATCGCTTTGGATTGAAAGCGCCTGCCAAATGACAAAAAAGGAAATGTAAATGTAATGAACAGATTATTTTTCACGTGTAGCTACTGTACACACCTGCTTTACCAACCCGTGCAAATGCAGTGCTTGATAAATATGTTTTGAGAGAGCCTTATTGGATTTATATCCTGTAATGCTCACTGCAGACAGGGCTTTGAGGTACACATTTGCACTAGATTTAGAATAAAACATCGCTTACTTCTGTCCAGCGGGCTGTACTTTGGAGGGTGTCATTTTTCCATTTGGACCGGAGCCACACTGTGGTCACAACGTCCAAATAACACTTCCCCTGTGATTTAGTTTCTAAAATGTATTGATATTTCCAGCAGAAAAAGTTAAGAATCAATTGTAAGAGTGTGCTATTTCATTGCATGCAGTTTCTCCGGTAGTTTTAAAACCAATTTAATATCTGGCACCAATTAAATGCATATGTGAGATAATGGCTGCAAGCAGGGCTGGACCACTCTGTGTTCACATCCATTAGAGGGGTGTGTCAGTGGAAGGCAGGGATTATAGCAGTTGCAAATGCTCAGATTTCAGATCCATTGCTGTTTCTTCAAGCGTGTTTGCAAATTATATTTTGGTCATTTTTGTGATGATCTGTTAGAATCACGAAAATAAAATAGCTGAAGTTAACTAAAAAGGTTGTGATTCAACCAAAAGTCAAAGCTGTTGGATTCAGTACCCCCCACCCCCCCAATGTAAGCCATATTTCTAACATTGAATTTCACTTGTGTTTTTTCTTTTAAAGGAGTGAAGCCAGGTGGCCCAGGCTGATAAACCACTGATTTGTGGCAGTGCTATAGGGGCCCACTGTGGCTGAGGGCTTTATTCATTTGTTTGCTTGTTTGTTTTTTTGTTTAACCAGGATCCCATTGAGATTCAAGCTATTGTTCATTGTGGTTGTAACTGTTGTTTTGGGCACTGGAGGCAAAACAAATTTCAACAGATAATAAAGAACAATCTAATCTAATCTCTTTTCCAAGAGAGACCTAGCCAAGAATATATATATATATATATATATATATATATATATATATATATATATATATATCATAAAAAGAAAAAATTCAATAAAATTCACATCAAGACAACAGTTAAAAATGACACACACATTTTAGTATGGCACGTTAATGTGGTGGTGTGTGTTAGCCCTTGTTGTGTTTGTTCATTTATAATTAAAACCAGCTTGAAAAACAACTTAGAGGTTTTCCAAAAGAAGATCTACCTGGAGGATCATGCCCTGCACCTTTTCCCATGCCAGTCTAGTGTGCATTAAAAGCAAGGACTTGGCAACACTGGTGTAAATTTAAATCAAATAAACAAAGGCATTAACTTACAGCTCTTGAAAGTGGTTACTGTAAAACACTGAACATGGATTGTACCAGCTATATGAGTTAGCTTTGTAATTGAGCTTTTATAAAATGTCATATGAAGTTAATGTACACTCAGAAATAAAGGTACAGTACAATGGAGATATAATATAATATGTTCTTTGGATCCTAATAAGTACCTTTTACAAGCAAAAAAGGTACTAATTAATTATGTATTGCTGGGTAAGGGTACAATTTTATGTACCTATAGGATAGCACTCCAGTGCTCCAGGACGGCTCCTCAAAAAAAACAGTAAATCACCAGCCTTATAGTTAAGATTTAAAATGATTTAAAATCTGAAACAAGGTTCCAAAAATTGTTCAGTTCACCATACCAGACATGCAAAAGAAAATCACTGCTGATTCATAAATGTCTGGTATGTCCATTAAAACAATTTCTCCTGACACAAAGCAAAAAAGGCAACAAAAAAAAAACATCTTTCAAGATTGGCTGATGAGATGGGCTTTGATCCCAGATCCATCATCAGAGAGATGCATCTTTTGAAGGTTTGTTCAGCGAAAGACCTGCGTTTGTTCAGCGAAAGACCGGTGCTTCTCATGCTAATACGCTTCCCCCTCAGACTCATTACTCCCAGGGCCCCAGCAGCTCAGCCCGAGCTGCAGGTGCTGAACCTGATTTCAACCAGCAAATTATATAAATAAATGTGCCAACATAAAAGCGCTGCTCACTCAAAGCAATGCTAATCAACCTTTGTCTCCCGCCCTCCCACACCTATTCTCCTGGCAGACTCCGGCGAAGCAGCAGAATGATTTATGGACGTGTGCGGCTCCCTTGGGGTTGCAGGGCTCCCTGCGGATTTCAGTGGAAGATGCACTGATTTAGCGAACCCTGCTGAAAAAAACAGCTCAAGCTAGGTTTTTGGTAGCTGGTTGACCAGTTCAGACCAGCTCCCAGCTCGACGTGGTTTAGCTGGTTGACCAGTTCAGACCAGCTCTCAGCTCGACATGGTTTAGCTAGTTGGCCAGTTCAGGCCAGCTCCCAGCTTGACATGGTTTGACCAGCTCAGGCTATGCTGGTTGACCAGCTACCAGTTTAGACAAGCTACCAGCACTAGCTGGTTGATCAATACCCAGCTAGGCCAGCTTTAATGACCAGTTTGGTCATGCTGGTTCATCAGCTCATACCTATCTAAACCAGTGTATGACCAGTTTGACCAGCTCAATTTTCAAGCTGGTCAAGCTGGCCTAGCTGGATTTTACTCAGGGAATTCTAGCCACATGTTTAGTCAAACATTAACTCAAACATTTAATTGAGAGGTGGAAAGGATTTTCATGACTAAAGAAATCTGTTTCTGAAGTTATCTGTATTTGAATGTCAGAGAAACTTTTACTTGTCATCAGCAGTCTTTATACCAGCTAACCCAATCAGTCTTTCATAGACCAGAATGTGTTTGTGTTTCCAAGCAAGCCAGGCAGACATTTTTATATGACTGCGCAGAATAAAAAGTAGAAAAAAAGGTTATAGCTAATGTATGAAAAAATATATATTTCTTTTCCATTACATTACATTAATGGCATTTGGCAGATGCTCTTATCCAAAGCGACATACAGTTGATTTAGACTAAGCAGGAGACAACCCTCCCCTGGAGCAATGCAGGGTTAAGGGCCCAACGGCTGTGCGGATCTTATTGTGGCTACACCGGGGATTGAACCACCGACCTTGCGGGTCCCAGTGAGGTACCTTAACCACTATGCTACAGGCCACCATTCTCCAATTTTATATCTGCTAATCTGGGGGTCAGCTGTCTATTAAAAACTTAAGTGGCCTCTATCAGTGAGCTTGAATATCAAACTGTTAAAATACTGTTGATTTATTGACTGCTGGATTATCCTCAAGAAAATCCTCATGGGAATACTTGCCTTACACAAGATGGAAAAAAATCTACGAAAGGTAACAAAGCCTCATCCATCTTGTTGTAGCTGTGTCTGTTATGCCAAGAGCTTGTTTCTTTCTGTTACTTGAAGATAAAATCTGAAAAATTGCTTCAGAGAGGGCCCATATTGTTTAAAATAAGAGCGTGAAACACTTTGGCAGAGTTGTGTAACACAACTTTTAAAACGGCGCCTTCAGTGCTTTCCATGAGAGTCTTTAAATGGAGCTGCTAAAGGAGCTTGCATAATAAGTACTACAGTTTGGATTGAAGTATATCTGAACTCACAAATTATTTTTAACCCGGGAACAATTTCCGCACATATTAATGAATGTCTGCCATTTTGTGGGACATGTGAGTCATTAGACCCCTGTCTCTGCTTCAGTTTACGGGATTGGATTGCTAATCGGCTGAGAAAATGAGCTCTTAATTAGGTCTGACACAGAGGACTGGGAGATTCACCAGTACTTTTATGACAGATTCAGAGCAAATGCTAAAATGTACTATTTCTCTAAATGTGTTTAACAGTCAAGTAACAGGAATTACAGGCAAATTGTTATTTATGTAAATTACTTGCACTTTATGATTGGCAGATTTTTAGTTCAAATCATTATATTCAAATAAAATGCCATAATGCGTGAAATCATAGCAAATTGGAGTGCCAATGATTCACATAAAAAAGGCATTTAGATCAACTTACCAATACAAATTATTTATTTGGATCCACGTATTAATTGAAAGCTGATAATAAAAAGGTTCTTCTTTTGGAAGTAGATAAGAAGGTGAGGTATAATATCTTCATAATTTGGTTACTCCTATATTCCTGTTCATTTAGCAAGAATTGCAAATATCTGAACAACTAATCTGAAACAATACTCGCTCCACGTAGCATCTAAATGATGTTTTAAACGCCTGTGTGAATCTTTCATGAACACAATAGAATGTTCTAGCTGCTCTGGGTTGCTCCAACACAAAGCTACTTATGGAGAGACCGGCTGAATAAGCCAAAGAGGAAAAAGTCAGGTTGATTTATCGGACTAATCTCTTATCTAATACGGTGCCCCAAAAGGTGCGGAGCTCCCCGGATGTGATGCCTAATTCTCAGAAGACCGGAGGCTCCGATGAATTGAGAAGGGGTGAGCATTATTCAAAGCAGCTCTCTGAGGTTGTTCAGAAGCACAGTGCAGGTTTCTGTGGGCAGCACCGCAATATTACGAGTGTTAAATCAAGCAGTATTAAATTAACTCTAACAGAGTCCATTAGAGGCAGTATGCACTCTACTGGAGTTGATTCTACACTGGTGACTGTGTACCTTACAGAATGTAAAATCATGAATGTGCTCCTCAGAATCAAATGAAAACAAAAGCACGGGCTATTCAATTCCGCTGCTTTTTGCAATTAACATTATTTTTATTTTTACTTTATAATAAAGAGCCCGATTATGATTGTTATCTCCTACTTAAAGAAAAATTGCATATAAATACAAATACATGAACACATGCAAGGCAACATTAAAATGGCAATACAGTAAAGCGGTGATTTTAAAACAAGCCTTTAATCCTTAGTCTGCGATATGCATGAAAACAGGTAATGTCTTCAGTCGCGGTACTAAAAATGAAACCTTTGAGCTTCACAAATGTCTGTTCCTGTAACATTTTCCAACACCACGGTGTATAACAATTACAAGCTGTCTCAACAAGATCCGATCATGGATTTCTAAAGTAACAGCTTATTGGAGTGAAGCTGCCATTCTGCAACATTCCAGGATTAAAAGACAACACGGCTCAGTTGGCAGCGTTCCTGTAATGGCCCCTGGCACACACATTTGAGCTCCTTTCTTCCCCACACATTCCACACATTATGAATTTGACATTATAAGATTAATGAAAAGGTATTTAATTAAGATTAACCTCATGTTTGTCCACAGGTTTCCTGTGTGTGAAATTATTACCATAATTTCTGCCTGTGATTTACTTACTTACTGATATATCTGTTGTCATCTTTTTTTTAAATCCTTTATTTAACCAGGGAAGGTTCATTGAGAAGAAGTTTCTCTTTTTCAAGGATGCCCTGGGAGAAATGCCAGAGAGAACAGAGGGACAGAGAGGGAGAGAGAGAGAGAGAGAGAGAGAGAGAGAGAGAGAGAGAGACCAGGGGTAAAGAGAATAACTGAGATAAGCCCCTGGCAGAGATCTTTATTTTCGTATAGGGACCCAACTTCATCTCTTCAGATACAAATCAGCATGCCTGTATGCCCACTAGGGGCTGGAACCAGCACCTCTACAGTCTCCAGTCAAACACATTACTGCTCGGCGGCCCTGCAGCCAAAATCTCCTCTTAGGTGAGTGAAAAGTCAGATCTGCAGGATTTCCACACACTTACCACTTACATTTCAGAGGCCTCTCTTTCCCCGGAGCTTCAAAATGGCCGCCGTATCAGCACCCTGACTCGGCGTACAGGGATATTAAATGTGCATTGATTTTGGTGCCTAATGGGGATTCATTTTGGAGATTATATCTCGCCCGTGTCTCCAGCCCGAGCTGCTGCTCCACACAGGGGCTCAGCACGGCGATTCGGCATGCTCACGCCGGCTCGGACGGTCACCCCCGGGGTCGGCTCGTTCTCCGCTGGTAATATCCTAAGATATAGGAGCCTGGTGTCACACTGCACAACCCCTATGGGCCCCTCCTCCAAGAACTCATAAAGCGCTGTACCATATGAATAAAATGCATCTTTTTTTGCCATTACAAGAAGCACCTCAAATCTACCGAGCATTTGTCGAGATGCAAGTCATCCAGTCCTGATCCGTCCTGGAATATTGCTTCATCTAAGAGTAATCTGTGGGCCATTATCAACATTATCAAATGTTTGAATAGATTAAGATACATTAATTGCGGTTTAGTAACAGAATAATAGGTGTGCTTGGAACTTCAGGTATTCAATAAGTGTTATAAATGTACTTCAACAAGTGTTAAGTACATTTTACAATGGTTCTTGTGGGAGTTGAAGTCCAGATGAATAGGATTCTGAGTATAGTTAAGATGGATCAGGACTTCACCTCCCATCAGCCACCTTGCATATACATCTTGCCAGTCAAACCCACCCCAGCTCTCAGAATCCCAGTACATAAATCAACTGAGGTTCATTTAGAGTGTTGTGCTCAGAACAGTGTGGTTTTTGTAGTAGCCTTGTTCCCATAACATGGTCTCAGGCTTTGATTGGAGATTGGAGGATTTGATAGGAGGATTTTTAATAACCTTATTTGTTTTACAATTTTATTTTTTTTACTATTTTTATTTTGCTTTGCGAATTCTGCAGTATAAACTAGTGTTTTAATAAATCTCCATTGAAGATGGACCATGTGTTTGTTTATTTGCTATTATAGCAATATTGCTCTCACAATACAGCAATGCTCTCAAATTGCACAATGCACAAAATGTAATTGATGTAGGGGTAGTTAGCTAATTCCCTTACCTAGAGTGAAAAAATAATTGACATCATTATATTTGCATCAAATCAAAACTACAGTACCCTTAGTATTCCATATATAAGCAACAAAAATCTGATCAAAGTCAATTGCCTGAAATATGTGATTACAACTGGCTTTGATCCAATAAACGTCATCAGATATACAATATTATTATTAGGGTATATGTATAACCTGAGGTGAACTGGAACAATGGAATGGCACTGCAGTGAACACCATACAGTAGAAACAACAAGCCACTTTACCTCTGCTGAACTCAACTGTTCTGAGGCAGAGTGTTTTATTTGGGTGGGGGGTGGGGGTTAAATTTCGTAAAGTGTATCCATGCATTGATGTTTTTTCATCCCACGCCAGGTGAGTCATCATGGCCTACACTCAAAACTGTCCCTTCCATTCACCGGGCACTTCACGCTCTAATCCGTTTTTACATCCCCCACTGTTTACTGGGACATGACCTGCGCAATCTCCGCCAACACTGCACTGTTATAGTTATTTAGCTCATGCTTTTATCCAAAACAAACTACAGTTGATTAGACCAAGCAGGGGACAATCCCCTCTGGAGCAACGTGTGGTTAAGGTCCTTGCTCAAGCTGTCCGGATCTTATCGTGGCTACACCGGGGCTTGAACCTCCAAGCCTCCGGGTCACAGTCTTAGCCACTAGGCTACAGGCTGCTGTACCAATGTTACCATTCAGTCCAATTAAATCAATCCATCAAACAGTTTAATTTATGTTGTGCATTTTATAAAGAATCTGCCCTTTACAGTATGTGGCAGCTTAGACCAGAGCTACAGGCGTGGTGAAGCTCCCCGGTGCGTGTGTCTGCAGAAACCATGGGAGGAACCAGGCTCATTAGAGGAACCCATCCTCCCCAGGCTGGCTCAGGGCGTGGGTTCATAGGGCTATCCGGAAGCACGGAAGATAAAATGAGATTGTGTTATTGCTTGACTGAGGTTAGGAGTTCTACCCCCCCTCTGAGGCAGTAGTGGGAGGGGGTGGGGGGGAGTGGTTCGGTATCAGGTGCCAACGCCACAGACAGAGCTTGTTTCATCAGTGGACCGTTGTCATAGAAGCTTCTGGAATGGTCTGTTGCATTCTTGTGAATGTTTCAGGTGTACATTCATCACAGACCCATCCTCCCAACCCCCCAGCAGTGTATTGCCACACACTTCATGACAAGATGATTAATATGTTTCTTGTAGCGTCAAACAAGCATGGCGATGCCTGTGGAATATTCTAGACAACCAAACAGAGGAGGAAGAGAAGAAAGGTTTGTTTAAAACCCCCCGTTCTCAATGACAGAGGCAACACTTGATAAATGCCACCAGCATAATGACAATAAACCGTCTGTTTGTGGAGGAAACAAAGAGGAGTGTTTTTTACAAGAAAATAAATTCACCAGAGAAATTTTATTTGAATGTTTTATTCATGGTGGGAAAACGTGAAATATTTTTTCCCAATACTCTTCCAGCTCATTTTGAAATCTATCAAGTACCGAGATGCGCACAAGGCTGCTCTGCTAAGGAGCACGGAGATTGGGGAGTGAAAGGTAACCCTGTAGCAGAATGCGTTAATTCCCAGTTCTCTCATGATTACAGTTTTGCCCAAAGAAGAAAAAACAGGGATGGTGTAACAGGTGTAATTGAGCTAATCAAATTATTTAAACTGAATTGCCTGTGCGCAAATTGGGCTGGAATTCTAAGAAAAGTATGTTGGATCTCCAATTTAATTAGCTAAATAGCTGAAAAACAACAGCAACAAGCCCTGATATCTGTATTACTGCAACTGATATTATTTATCCACCTATGACCTGGCAGAGAAAAGAAAGTTTAATTCTTGTGACATAATGCAAGTGACTTTGATGTCAAATGCATGTTACAGCAAAAATATTTTCATAAAAATACAGGGAACGAAAATGAATTGCCGGGTCTTTCAAGGTTATGAAACCCGCTTCAACACGTGACTGTTAAAGCAGCGAGGCGTTTAATCTGTAATTCATTAGTTTGTCATTTATAAATGATTAGCTTGCTAACTAATGCGCTAACCTCCCACAGCTCAGCACACAAGCCGACTGGCTGCATCCACTCATGATTCTGAGCTCCCATCTGCGATGACGTACTATGGCTCCGAACATTACAAAACTCATAACAACACACTCACCACTCACTTTACCATACATTTTCTTAACACTAGCATAAACATCAGGTCATTTGTTAATACACTACTGGTGTATTTACAATTTTCAAAAAAAAAAAATTTTTTTAAAGCACAAAATATCTGTCTGACTGCTGATCTTTGCAATCTGTGATGCCAGTTTCATCCTACAGTATGCTGTGCTGGTCAACAAGACCCAGTAAAGTCAGATATTGTTGGATCATTGAAGTGCTTGCAACTCTAACATACAGGTTACAGTATGATCTTGAGACCTCTCACGTGCGCACTTATGTTTGTATGATGAAAAAATGTTGGCTCTCGTCACCTTAGTTTTTCATCGCAAACTTGAGCCAAATGGTTGTGCTCCCCATTCCAGCATCCACGCTGAAGGGTCACCCTGGGCAACAGTCTGATTGAACATAACAGAGCAACTACTGTAAACAGTTTAAGAATTAATTAACTTCTGCAAGCTGTTCCCAAACAGGTCAATACATTTTAGCGCAATATAACGCCCCTGTATTCTTTCTTTATCTACGAAATCAGTGCAAGTAAGGTCCAATATTGAATATAAACAATAATTATCATTATCTATGATCCGGTGGAAATAGATTCATTCTGAAATGTATTTCCAATTGCACCTGGGGCAGCTGATGGAATTGAGGGGTCATTTGCACAATCTATGCTTTTTGAAGCATTATAGGTTTTTCTTAATGCACTTTTAATGCACAGGCCAGTGAACTGTGGAGAGGCAATGCTGTGTTTCCAGCTGCAGAAAAAATGTAATTTATTAAATCGTTCCCATTTCTAAAAGCACAGAAAATATTTCTATTAATGTATTATTATACATTGTCTTTTTAAAAGTTGTTTCAAAAGTCAAAACAACTGGTTATATCTTGTGTTTCTGACACCATCCCAGATATTTCAGAAATGGGTTATGGCAGAAAAGTCCATGTATTACACCAGTTCCCTGTCAGCTTCATAAAGTAGTAAGCTGTTTGGCTACCTTCCCAGCTGTTAAAAATAAATCTCTCTAACCTTTAATGCTTAATAGATCCCTCATCCGCGTAGCATGCCTGTTGATAAACTCACTGCGTGCTAGCATATTTTGGTTACTGCTAAGGATTCTGGGGGTTTTCACCTACACCTACACCATGGCTCAGGTATAGGCCAAGCTCTGTAATTAATCGCTCTCTAACTGAGGTCCTTCAGAATGTGTTTTCTTCTCTTCTCTTCTTTCTTTTCTTCCTTTTACAGGTTCCCTGCCAGAATCCATCAAGAACCAACACCCACCGCCATTTTAACTTCCATCTGGGTCTGCCCATGAAAGCTTCAGCCTCGATCGATACACTGACCCTGCTCTACTCCTATTGTATACAAAGCACTCGAGGTGAAGCATCTCTCTCCTTTCTGCAGTGATCTTTAGCTGTAGATTGTATGGACTTATGTAAGCATTTGTTGCAAGTTTACATCAGCTATAGACAGCAGCAGTGAAAGACTGCATGTATTAAAATGTAATTAATTTTGACAGTGTGTAAATCACTCTCATTTTTCCCATGATATTATTACAATCACTGGGCAGGTGCTCTTATCCAGACTGATTCACAGAAGTGCAGGGCATAAGGACATTTGGTCTCAGGAATAGAACAGTGTCAACAACTTTTAACCAATCAAAACAAAAAATGAATATTGTAAATGAAAGTAAGTACCACTACTGTTATTCCAATAACATTATCCCGAAAGGACAAGAACGAAAGAAATAAAGAGAAAGAAATGTTAGCTAAAGAGGCTCTGGGGAGCCATGTTGTGCTCAGTGTTCTCAGATGAAGGAGAGTGGTGATTTTGGGCTTGTCGCGCGTTCCTAAGCGCAAAGAGGATGAATAGAACGTGGGCGGGGATTTTCAGACCCTTTCATTGTTGCAGGGTTCTATTTCAGATTTATTTCTGGGTACCTAAATCTGGGTAAAAATAGTTCACATAAGATATGCTTTTAATTTGACCTTTTGAAATAGAAGTGCGTTATAAATGTTGCAGACAATCGCGTCTGCTCTAGTGGATTTTTCTCGGGTTACTCATGACAGAAAATATCAAAATGCCCTTTTCCATATAACTATGAAAACTATGAAATATCAAAATACCCTTTTCCATATAACTATGATAAAGGGCAGGCTTGTTAACCGTTTAAGGTATAACATTTTCTTCACTGAACATTCTAATGCTGACATAATGGCCACTCCTGGTAATTGATAGCAATCAAGTTCTAAAATAATATATAAATAATTTGTTATTTAGCTGATGCCTTTATCCAAAGTGACTTACAGTTGAGCAGGGGACAATCCCCCCTGGAACAATGCGGGGTTAAGGACTCATTTAGCATATATTTGTGTGCTTACTGCATTCTTCTGATGCATGTACCTTAGTATACAATATGATAATAATCATATGTAGCCAATACCACAATCAAGTCATTTGTTTAAGTGATGTAATTAATTGCATACCTTTGCATATCTCCTTAAAGACAAGTTAAAATGGAAGTTAGAGCACAGAAAAGAAAACAACAATTGTAATCACCAGCAGGCCAGCGAGAGTGTCCACAGAACAGCTCCCAAACCCAACTCCCTCTCAGCTGAAAAACCCAGGCCTCCTGTAGCCCTCATAACGAGGTCATTGGGACCAGCTACAGTGTTTGCAATGAATCACAGCTGTGGTCATACCTGCATGACGGGCTGGTGCTGCCACCTGGTGGACAGCACCCTACTTTCCCTTCCTAGCGCCACAGCTGACAAGATTACAATACCATCATCTACATTACATTACATTACATTATTGCCATTTGGCAGACGCTCTTATCCAGAGTGACGTACAACAAAGTGCAAAGTGTATACCTATAACCAGGGACAAGGGCACAGAAAGACCCTAGAGGGAAGTACAATTTTAAGTGCTAAGGCTACAAGAAAGATAAAGATGTGGTTGTCAAGTCAAGTGGGTCCCAAGGACTGGAGTTGAGAAACACTGCCCCATACCTTCGTTCTGATTTAAGCACTAACTGATACAATGGGGAGTCCTGTTTCAATTAGGCAACCAAGCCAGTCTGTTGACATTGACTAAATGTGATAATCACTACATGAACCTCCCATTAAGATGGCTTTCATTCAATGGAGCTGTAAAATGCTGAATTCTTTCTCTCCAGAACCGTATACTTGGAAACGTTTCATTGTTAAACATGTGCTGAATAATAGTGACTGTTTTACACAATTCTGGAAAGGCAAAATTTCTGAAGGTTCCTGTAGGTTGTAAAGAAAACAAACATTCCACAATTAGATGCCTCTGGAGGAAGCCAGGAGGGGATTGTTCAGATTGATTTCTCACCTCAGAGAGATTTAAAATCTTCATCTCCCGCAGCGAGGGCCTGCGACTGCCTTTTTATTGATATTCACACCCACGCCCCGCTTTAACCATAATATCAATAATTTACACGGACTGCGCCAAATTCCTGAAGCTCTGTGCTCAGTCCAGTGCCATCTAATTCGCGTTATCGGATATCCTGGGATACGACCATTAATCACTCTTGTTGCAATAAGTGACAGGTGTAGTTTTAATGCAATTGGGAAACGTGCCACACAGCAGGTAATATCTCTCATTTATCCAGATATGATCGGCTTTGCACTCCTCTCATTCAAGTATGTTTATACATTCCAAAATAAGGAAATAATACCCGCACACTGTTGTGAATGCTCCCTGGTGATATTTACTGAAGTGAGCTAGACAGACAATGTCCTTACTTTGCGTTCTTCTTTTTACCTAGCACCTGGGCTAAATACTTTGGATGTGCTCTTGCTTCTGTTATATACGAGCCATGTTTATACATCCCTTTACTGATATTTACTCTGGGATTGGAGAAGAAGTATGATATTGTGGCTTACATATAGATAATTTTAACAAAAGATGTGTTTTTTACCTCAGTATATAGAAAAGAGGATAATAGGAGCAGGCAAATAGGAGATAACAGACTAGTAATTCCTTTCCTTCTTGAACAAAACACAACCCAGGGTATTACAGTGCTACAGCACCACCAACAACTGAGGTCCATTTGAGGCGATATTAGCTCAGGAGCAGTTGAAATTGTACTTCCCTCTTGGGTCTTTCAGCGCACTTATCCCTGGTATGGGTATGCACTTTGCACTTTGTTGTACGTCACTCTGGATAAGAGCGTCTGCCAAATGCCATTAATGTAATGTAATGTAGGGAAGAGCAGTCAGAAGGTTGGCACTTCAATCCCTCAGCATGGGTACATCAAAATGTCCCTGAGCAAGACACCGAACCCCCAATTGCTCCCAGCGAGCTGATTGGTACCTTGCATGGCAGCCTATCGCCGTTGCTGTGTGAGTGTGTGAGTGAATGGATGAATGAGAGACATCAATTTGTAAAGCGCGATATAAAATGTTGTCCATTCGTAATCTGCCCAGTGAATGGTGATAAAGCACAAGCAGAGGTCTAATTGCAAACTCTAACTGACAAGTAGTTTGAATAAATACTCCTCTGGAGAAGACAGATGTCGATTGATGTTCTGAATGTGAGAGTGACGCAGCCAAACCTAGACAGAGACAAACAGCCCCCTTAGCAGAAGCTTTGAGCTCAGTAATTGTTGTCCAAGGGTCTCAACAGACATCTCACTGTAGTGAGCCCTGGGCCATATTCAGCCCCGACAAAGCATAAAAGCGAAGCGTTTATTTAAACAGAAACGGGCAGACTGACTGACGTAGAACAGTTTGCTCTGATGGCGTCTGAGAAGGCTTTAAAGCCCAGGCCTACGTCATTAATGATTGAAGTTACACCCTCGACACACCCACCAAAGGGGTGTAAACATACCTCAAGGCCTGTTACAAAATGTTGCACACCGTTGGGAGCAAGCATATCGCTCAAAACAGAAACCGTGGCAACACTTTTTCTGATTGAACGTACCCCTGGTTTGGGCTCAAACCTTAATTACATGGTGAAGGATTGGACAACCTTATGCACATAGTTTGGACGAATCATCTGGTTCTGCAGAGATCGTTATCTGAATGGCTTCTTGTCTGTCCCCTTCCACAGTTTTGGTCCTATCTAAGAAAAAACATCAGCAAGTACAAACATAGTACAGATGCATTAGACAGAGGCTGCTAAAATAGAATTAACTGTATATATAAGTCTGGGGTTACACTGAACTCTGTCAATAATTGATTGTTTTAAAAAACAGAAGTGACATTAAAATTTGATCAGACAAATTATTTTGGGCTAACAGGGAATCTTTCTGGCTGTAATTGGCTAAGTGCATCTTCTGCCATTTTTAATGTCTGAGGAGAGGCATTTTTTACGTGTCCCTAAAAAATAAGTTTGTCAGATGAGAAGAATCAGAGTACACTTTACATTTTAACAGCTGTGCCCAACAGCATCTGTCTCTAGATGCTGACAATAATTTGAGGGTGAGAGGCATGAATTTCTTTGTATATTTTCATTCTTAAAATTAGAGAATTTACCAGTACAAAACTCTATATATACATAATTCTGCTCAGGCTGGTTACATGTAATGCTTGTTTTGGGCACAGAGCATTTCTCATGATTTACACTCTTTAGTCAACACCATACATGGAGGTATAAATTCTTATGTCATGGAAATAGAGAGAATGTTCTGGTGCAATGGCAGACTTAGATAAAATGTAAATGGTGTCTTCTACATTTCAGCGTAAGATTGAAAAGGCAGAAATGTTCTGATGAAGACTGTGGCTCAATAAACTCACCTTAGCATACAGTATGTCGTGAGTGTGCCTGTTTTTTCCTTTCAAACTTACAAGTGTTTTTCATTTCAGCCTGTTGAATGATATGGATGTATGTACTGGGGATGCTTGCACCCTACAGACGGGTGTTGGAGGAGCTTCTTCTGGTGTATTTTCTTGCTTTCGAGTGCCCCTATACCAGCCATTGTAAAGCTGGGCAAGAAGCTTCTAGAAAGACTTCATTATACACACAAACTGCCTTGGCGAATTGAAAACATACCCTAAAGTGTAAATAATATCCAAAAGCCCCAGGTAGTGAACCCACAGAGGGTTGTGCTTGCCAGCAACACTCACCAACATGCTGACTACCGGCTTGCAAAACTTCACTGTTCACTGTTACAGACATGTCAGACTTCTGGTGTTACTATGTCAAGTTGTCAAAAAGGCATTTCTTGTGAAAACCACAATTTTTTCTACAGCTGAGGCAAGGTTTTTTAAAAACCACAGTAACCTTTTTCCTCTTACATTGGATGGTATCCAATGACATTTAATGGATCTTCCCACCCAGTGTACCTCACCAATTTCCTTTGTCAAAATCCACTGGGGTGGGGGAGGTCAGGTGGTCACGGTATCTGAAACACCTTCAGTGTGAATCAGCAGTTAGATGGTCGGCCCCTTGCCATTTTCGGGAGGGAGTGCGACTCCCATCCTCCACCGGCTGACCTTATCACTTTTTTTCCATCGTCTGCAGAGGTTCTGGTCTGGCTGGTGGGGGTGACCTGGGCACCTCACATTTTAATTATGTTTACCAAGGTTTCTGCCAAAAAGAAATGGCCCTTATCGTGTTCAACAAATGCACTGCACTGCTAACATTACTGTAGCTATCTCTGCATCCCCAGTTCAAAGCTTTGAGTTTGGTGGTTATCACAGTCAATCACAATGTGATCAAAAAAGCTCAAGGAGTTTCATTCCAAAAATAAGGCCACATACAGCTCATTTAAATGTCTGGAGCCATTTTTCTTGAACTAAAATATAACTGGCCACTTTTTCATACACTTCAGTAAAATTGCTCTTTTGAAAAAAAAAAAGTTCAAGTATTTGTCCACTGATTTGTCTTTTTTTTTTGTTCCACTGTTGCTTTTCAGAGAATAACCAATTATGCCCATTTTAGCTTACATCAATCAAACTTTTAAGTTCTTCAAAGGCTAAATCAGTATTTGGCCAAATGAGAACAGACAGCAACTGCAGTTTTTATTTCTTTGTTTATTGTATTTTAATTTATGGAGCTGGACCCCAAATGTTTGAACTCCTTTCAGACATTGTTTCTTTGTAGTCCCCTGTGCCCTCGAGTTCTATGTGCTCTAAGCTCTGTAGAATTAACACAATTATTCTGAATTAAATTGATTATTATGATTCAATTATGTACTAATGCTAATGCACTAATGCTTCTGCCATAGAAATGAAAGGATGGTCTACTCAAAAATGCATGTCAAGTGGCAATACTTTCAGTATGGAGGCTCTATTTTTAAATATTTGAGCTGCTTGTGATGGACAATGAACAAACTGTTCTTTCCTATACTAATTAAGGTAACTGAGATTAGGCAAACTAAGTGACATCAAAATGCCAACATTAACATCAAAGGATAATTGTCTCAGACCTTAAAATACATAAATGAGGTACATTACATGGAGCTATATGAAAAGAGGGTGACCATTTTATTTATATTTATTCATATTTAGCCGAATAATAAATATTGGGTTTTTTTCAGTGTTTTGCTATTGTCATTGGGTGTCATTTACTGTCATGTCCTGCAATGCATCAGGTTGGAGATAAACAAACAATTAACTCCATCTTTCCAGAGTATGGCTATACATTTGTGCGAAAAAGCTTGGCAGCTTTTGAACAATTAATCTTAATTTTGCAATAATTCCAATTCATAAACGATTGGCCATATGTTAAGTAAGACATAGGTACACCTTCTGCAGTTGGGCTTACATTCCTGGCAGTCACCAAGCGACACTCAGTCTAATGTTGTTAAGATCCACACCCAGCTTTTTTAAATCAGAATGACAGTTTGGCTGGGTTGTGCTGACGAATGTCAGCGAGCCATATTGTGAGTTATGTTTAGTCATTGGCCGTCTGAATTATGGGAATTACAGTGGCGCTAATCACCATACTGAGGGGATTAGTGCCAAGAGGTCAGGGTCCCCTTTATTTCTGGCAGGGGTGCCTGTGGCTGTCCCATTAATCAGCAGGTAAAGCAGGGCTGTCAGAATCCTGGCCTGCAGTATCCCCTGCTTCTTCTGTTCTCATTTCAGACATTGATTGGTTAAAGTGTCCTTGTACTGGGGCCTTCAGATACTGCGGCCTTCCAGGCTGCGAGTTTCACTCCCGGGAAGTAGAGGGTGTGGAAGGTCATTCCGCGTTAGGAGAAGTGGCTTGGTATTCCGTGCATTGTTGCTGTGGATCTGGGTTGCGATCGGCTAATCCAGGGATAATGGCAGCTCTGGCCTTTGCTGCCCCCTGGAGGTCAGAGTATTGAACAGCAGGCCGGAGCCCGTTTCCCTGCAGAGCAAACTTGAAGGGCAGGGAGCCTCTTTGGAGGCTCAAGAGACCAGAGGCAGCTTACTTTAGGATTAACTCTCCATACAGTTCTCCTTGTGTCAGAAAGCCGATGCCACAGACACACTCACTGCTCAAGGTTACAGTCACAGGCACTGCAATAACACCAGAGGGTCTTTCACACGGAGCTGAGGTCCCCCCCAGAGAAGAGACTGCATAGTGAAAAAAACATGGACTTGCTAAAGCGGGTGTGACCAGATGAAGTGCCTTTACAACTGCACAAATCTCAATATATTTCACAATTAAATTGTTTTTTTGTTTTTTTGAGTGGTTTCAGTAATCACCCAACTTAATGAGAAAATGTGTATTCATACTTAAAAACACTTGCCTGTGATTTTACAACAAAATTATGCACAAATGTTAATTAAATACAGCCCTAAAGCTCATAATAGCTGTATATGCCATACATAACTTACGTATCTCTGAATAGGGAGCCATTGTCTAAATGCTGTTCCTCATTTCATTGCTGATGGTGGGATATCATTATCATCCCTACATTATTTAACTAGTTATTTTAATGAATATGCATAAATGAGGTAGTGATTTCTTCTTTTAAATATCAGTGTTTGGAGTTTATTGAGTATAAGAACCTCGTAGTTTACATTTTCCCAGCTAAGACAGACCAGCCTGTTCCCAATCCTGAATAAAGTAGCACTTTCTGACTACTCTCTTTTGGACCAGTTCTTAAACACATTCTTAAAGGCATTCCACCGCTCAGTAGCCAACAAGTTTGTGGAATAATTGATATTCTTAATTCCCTGTACCCTGTGAAATTGGATTTCCTGTTCACTAATCTCTTATTATTGCCAGAGTATGCATCGAAATCTCCCTCTTTTTTGCCTCTTGCTTTTGAATGAGGAATCAAACCAAGGAGATTATCCCTCCATTTCGGCCTGCCATGCTGTCCTCCTTCACTAGCTACCGAGGCTAGCACTCACAGACTATTTCTGATGTGCAAATACAGTCTATGTGCTGTATTCTTTATCGCTGTACTGTGTATCAATAAACACACATGACCCTTTACCTCTGCTCTGAGAAAAGCCATGACCCTTTACCTCTGCTCTGCTCTTTCCTGGACTTTCCTGGGAGAACGCAGTGGATTACTACAGTACAAGCTATCGATTCTTTACTCTCACATGACATTACATTACATTATTGGCATTTGGCAGACGCTCTTATCCAGAGCGACGTAACTGACGTACATGAAAGATATGAATGCTGCCACTAAATGAAACTCTGCACCCTGCTTCCCATACAGAATAATATCACAATTGTTTGCAAGGCGATTTACAGATAATCCCCCTCTGGAGCAATGCAGGGTTAAGGGCCTTACTCAAGGACCCAACAGCTGGATCTTATTGTAGCTACACCCGGGCTTCAACCACCAACCTTCCGGGTCTCTGTCATGTACCTTAGCCACTAGGCTACAGGCTGCCCCCAAATTGGTATGTTAGTTAACCCTTTTGGGTTAATGTTAATGAGGAATGGTGCTTGTCTAATAATTCATATCTTAGTCTTGCGCTGTGTGTTAAACTTGATTGGCAAAATAATGTTATCTGTAATGAATTTACCATTAATATGTGCATTTAGTTTTGTTGCAGCTTATACATATTCTTCACTGGGGAGAGGGCTTTGCAAAGCTGGGCAGCTGTGTGCAGTGTGGGTCAGAGCGCTGCTTTCTTGGCCGGAGGGCAGTGGATAGAATATATGACAGGACATTCCTGCTCTCCCCTCGAGATCGGCCTGAATTCAGTAATAACTGTAGCACATGGCTGTACGGCCTGCAAAACAGAAACGAGAGGGCACTTTTTCCTGCACCAAATAGAATTGCATGTTGAATGAATAGCATAAAATATCATGGCATCTGAAATAAATGTCACTAAAACATACTTGATGGCATATAATCCTCTGTGCTCTCCCGGAAAGTCAGATTATTTCTCAGATTAGGGGTCACGGGTCATGTCTTTCAGGCTGACAGTTCAACAGCTGGAGAAGTAACCAAAGACCCACCCCAAGGCCACCGTTAGCCTTTCCTCCGCTAACTGGAGGTGGCTGACTGCCTCCCCCACTTCCATAGCCTTGCCCAGGGGGATACAAGGGCCCAAACACCCCTTGGAATTGTGGGTCAAGGAGGCAGGCAAGGCAGTCGGTCTGTCATTGTCAAAATGTTGGAGACCCACACACGGAAATGTGATTACTCCTCTTAAACCTGCAGTGCAGCATTTAGGCCGTGCATTTGTATTGAATTCTAGACACATCAGGCAAGCTATGGCAGAAGGATACTTAGTTCAAACATAAAATCCTTGATATAAGTAGTAGCCTACTGTCATAGCTCCTTTGAAGCAAAAGATTTGTACTAGGGTAACAATATCCTACAGCACCATTTTAATGTATTTACTTATTTATTAATTCATTATTATTTATTTGTTTGTTTCTTTCCAGAAAGCTTGGGCTACATTTGACACAATACTGCTGTGTCAAATTATTTTCAAATATTAATGTGAATATGTTAATGAATTACATTCTATTGTGTTTTTATTTTATCTTTACATCGAGGGCACAGTAGAGAGCAACATCAACTCAACAACAATACTCAATAGTGGTCATCATCAGTGATCATCAGCAATCATCAGTGATCATCTTCATCAATAGGTATCATCAGGACGCGGAGTTGAGTAGCGCTGCGGTAGAGAGATATAGCGACTGAATTAAAAATTAAAACTTTAATCTGGTCATCACCAGGGGGCAGCCTAACATCAAAAGATGTTTTTTTGTACATCACTCTGAGTAAAAGCATCTGCTGAATAAAGTGTAATGTAAAGTAAAAAAAACACAGCAGCATGCAGCTGCAAAGGCTAAGCTTCTGGAAGGCAACGCTGAAACCAAGATCGGCAATGAAGTAGGCTGCCTGACTGACTGACCCTGAGACAGTCTTTCTGCCTGCCCACTGGGCTTTTTATCCTCCCTTCCTCCAGAGGGATAGAGGGAGGAAACGAGGGGAGGGAAGGTGGACGCCTTCATTCTTTGAGTATTGGAGTTCACCCACTGTCTCCTCACCATCGCAGCAATGGGGAACGCCTCCCTCAGCCCTTAACAGCACCCTGCAAATGGCCGTGTTCTGCTGCCGAAATGAACCTTGTTCTACCTGATTTGCTCCAATGGACCCATTTCAGTTAAGATTGCCTTTCCCCAAACCCCTTGGACTGAGCTGAAAAATATGATTTGATCATTTGTTATTGTATAATTTTTTTTGAAAGTGAGCAAACAGAGGGAAAAAAACAAACTGGTGAGCCTTGAACCCTGGTCTCCTTCATGAGAGACAATCACACTAACCACACCAAATCTGCTGGGAGCAGATCAGGGAAATCGGTTTTTTTCCCTGATTTATTTGCAAACATGCTGGCATGAGATTACAACGCAAGATGATTCTTTTGACACGACCGTCTGCCCCCAGGCTGCTGATGAGGGCAAAAACACAGCTAACCGCCAGCGACCCCCTATTCCCACAGCTGTGACGTCTTACCTGCTCATTTACCAAAAGTCATAAACAGTAGGCATAGTATAAGAAACACCTGCATGCGAAGCCAACAGAAGCTGTGTGAATTCTCTCAGCTCATTGTCTGACTCAAAAAAATGCATGATGTATTCAGCCAATAATAGACAAGGACCCAAGAGTGGACCGGCAGGCAGTGTCTGAGAAATAATAATGCTTAAAGACCACCTAAAGCTGCTCTCAAACGGCCTGTGCCATAATCTGTGCAGGGATTTATCTAGCCCATTAAACTGGGCGCTTATTACAGGAGCAGCTGGTGAGAGTCAGGTTTTGCAGGGACTTATGGGAAATCCCTTCCCTGTGCTTACATGGCACAGCTTCCTTAATGGGCCGAATAAGTCAGGGCCGCCATTTTATGTCTGTACAACAGTTGGTGATTCCCACAACATCCTGCTTTTTAAAAGGTTCAAAAGATAGCCATTATCATTTAGTTATACAATCGCAACTGAAAAACCACTTTTGTGGTGTTATGAGGAATATGGCTGCTGTCTTTTTTTAGCTACCCCCATGTTGCAGACAAACTGTTCTCAGAAGGAAATTATACATGTTTGGATCTTTTCTTCTTTTCAATTTCATTGCTAACAACTTCATGCAGTGTTGAAGATTGAATAAATATAAACTCCAAAGGGTGGTACATTCATGAAATTATGTAGTGTTCGTCCTTCCCAAACAAAAACAAATCTGGATTTCATTGTGATGCCGCAAGAACTTACTAACAGGATCCAATAATGTGATCGACCGCTGTGTATCACCTTTCAACATGATCTGTGGCAGCCATTTTGTACCAACTGTGGTGAAGACATAGAGGTTTAATTAGGCAGTAAAAATAAAGGGATAATTATATTGCTGGATTCAGAGAGTAGTTGTTTATCCTGAACAGCAGGGAGTATACCACCACTCACTGTGAAAGGTGCCAATATAACTTTAATGGCAGTGGTGTGCTAGGGCCCTGGTTTAATGCCCTGCTAAAAATAAAACCGCCTAAGCTAGGTTTTGAAGCTGTCTGCTGGTTGACCAGTTCAGACCAGCTCCCAGCTCCCCTATTCCCTGGTTATAGGAGAATGGTTGACCAGCTCATACCCAGCGAGACTGGCTTATGACCAAGCTGGTCAAGCTGGAATTTACAGCAGGGTGTGAACACCCTTAAAACCATGCAGCAATCTTGCGCTAACCCGGGGTCCCTTAGGTGCCGATGCCCTGTGCTTGTTCCAGGCTTGGTCAGAGTAGAGCTGCCTGGTTAGCTTAGCCTATAGCCAGGTGTAGTCACCTGTATCCACTCCACCTGCCCCTTTCATGGCTCAGTCCCCTGCCAGGCCCCCAAGCTGTGGGGCATCTCTGGGCTTGTTGCTAGGACAACAGGGGTGTCTGTCTCCACCGTAAGACTTCTATCTCTGCCAGCACCCAGCTGTCTCGACTCTATTTGGTGTTTTTATATGAGAAATCTGTAGGGATCTGAAGACATTTGTTAATGCAAAAAAAAAAAGTGGTGGAAAAACATTTTGCTGATAAACTGCAATCCATTGCTTCAAAGGTAAAAGATAAGGTAAAGCTCTTATTGATATGCAAACAAAGATTTGTCAGTGACCATCTGGGTTTTGAGGGCTTCTGAATGTATAATGGTTTACATTTGAAGATGGTAAGTTCCATTCCTGGAAAATGCTGAAAAAAAAACTATTCTTATTCTGGATTCATTTGTCTGGACAGGAAAAAAGTGCCATCATCCCAGGTATTACTGTATTTTTATATTGTTACCCTGAGCAGGGGGTTGTGGGCATTGCACAGCACATTACCATTCAATGATTGTGGTCTGTACACAACATGAAATCCTTATTACTGTAATAATACAGTATGCTGAATTGAGTTTCACTTGTTGACCTGTTTCAACCACTAGAGGGCACTACAGAACGGCACGACAGCGTATTGTGTCAGTGGCCTGTATAAACCTGTTATCTACAGCGAAAAATGAAGAAAAAACACATAGTTTTGCATTATGCGGTTTGCAACCAACTTTATTTGTCCCTGTGTTATGAAACTGTGATTGTACACAGAGCTGGATGAATTTAATGTGTGTTTAATAGAAATGGGGATGGTGGGTTTTTCAGGACACAGATAATATGCTACCTTACAAAATGTCCTCCTGGTACACAGGGGCTATAGTAAGCTCCAGGAAGCTTAATTTTGTCCTGACATCTGTGTATTACCTGAACCTTTACTTGTCCTGTGCCTGAAACATTTTAGCATTTGTGAAACCGTTAATCATGGTTGATTTTGAATGTAGTTATTGTTCTCCTCGACTCAAATGTTTTCATAAGTCTTGGTGCTCTTGTGAACAAGTGTGCATAGTTACAGGAATGTAGTGAATAGGCAGCACCAAAAAAACTGCACACAGCCATTTTGCTTTGCAAGTCATAGTCTAGCATTCAGTTGGTTTACATTTGTTTGAATTAATACATGATTAATATGGTTCAGTTTGTTGGCCTTGTAAAGCAAAAGTTTGCTTTAAGCACTCAAGCCTGTCCAGATCTTTCCGGAATCCTCACGCTCCAGTGCTTACTTCAGCAGTCCAGATGAAGGATTCATTTAAACAGAAATGGCAGTTAATCCAGCTAATTCTGCCCTGATTTAACCACGTGTGCATGTGTGGGAGAGAGGGGGGGTCCGGTGGGGGTCCAGTGCCATCTGTACTGGTAATATTTTGATCAAATCCAAGAGACTTAGCAGCAGTGGATGCTCGGTTACACAGGACTGAAGTAAAAACCTGGAGCCTGGTTACAGCTTTGACCTCACAATCTATACAGTTTGTTGGTTGAGCATTTTAGCTGGATTTTACACCAGGCCACTCCCTTATGCTCTGCTGGTAGCAGACAGGTTTATGGGGGTTTAAGTGGGCCCGACCATGGCTGAGGATTGCTGTTATCACAGTGAATTCAGCTGTCCACCAGGCCCACGGATGAACGGGTTTAGTTTGTTTTAACAGCCCTGTACCCAGCTATGCAGCGCACAACAACGTGAGCCTCCGAGCAGACTCTTGAAATGCCAAGTGATGGCTTTACAAAGGCTGCTGGCTGATTGGTGCTTGTTTCCACAGCGTTTTCACCTCGGAGAATGTCCCAGATTAACATTCCTAAACGGCCTGACAGACGACATATTCCATTATATAACAGTGACTGGCCCAAGAGCAATGTCTGTTACTGTTTAATGCCTGTTTGCATTAAAAGAAGCAAGGCAAGGTACATGACTGGGACCCAGAAGGTTTGTGGTTCAAGCCTCGGTCTAGCCACAACAAGATCTGCCCACAAGGCCCTTAACTCCGTATTGTTACTAGTAAGTTGCTTTGGATAAAAAAGCGTCAGCTAAATATGAAGTTATAAAAATGTCCTTGTTGGGCTGGATGGTTAGTGCAGGACACATTTGGCCTTGAGGTGACATACAGTACAGGAAGTGTGTGAGAACATTCCCCTGGGTTTCCTGCCTGTTAAAACGGACTCCCAAATGAGGAGGAAAAATGCACCAGCCTTTCCAACTTAATAAGACTCGCCTGACACTTTGACTACAGTGAGCATTGATTTACTCCTCTGTTAATGCCACCAACGGGGAGATACCAGGCAGGGGTGCTGCATATATTAGGAGATTCATATTACATATTACAATTAATATTACAGTAATATTACATATTACATCTTTTGTTGGCAGGGGGGTCTGCCCACTAAAATGGTTGATTGTTGTAGCATGCTTTGTATATCACATTTTCATTTTCAGTTCTTTTTTTTTCATCTTACAAACCCCTTTTGAGGTGGCCATCTTGGGATGTAAAGTTCTTCATGGTTGGTGGTTGAGGATTTGGAGTTACCTGCACAGTACTTTATTAACATTTATCCTATAACAGTTCTTAGAAAGGTAAATGGTTTTCTAGAACATATTCCTGACAATAGAGTGCCTTCCCCATCATATAGACTGGGTTTATTTTGTAATTTATCTAATATACAATCACATAGATACAACCTGTATTGTCATCGGCCTCTTCACAACTTCTTCAATGATTCAAACCCACGTGGTGATTTGCATACCAACTACCTTAGCAGCATCACAAGCACAAGCAAAACTGATGAATAGCTTCTACTTAGGCCTTGCATGTCATGTTCTTTGAAAGCGTCCACTACCAAGCAAGGAACTGTGCAGACACCCTTCGTCAAATGTGCATTTTCCACAGTCTTTGCACAGTAAATGCATTTGTAGATGCTCCCTTTTGTTTTATCTATATAGGGAAATGAAATTATGCTATGAACATGATATGAACTCAATTGTGTATATGAAAGTGTCAATAGCATCAGTTTCTGAAATGTCCCGTGCTTTTGTGTTGTAGTTCACTTCCTGGTTTCTCAGTTTCTATGTGTTTTCTGTGTTTGTGTTCCGTTTCACGTTTTCCCTTTTTCCCCGATTGCCTGTCCACGCCCCCGTACCTGATTTGTGTTTCCTCTGTTGTAATCATCTCACCTGTTCCTTGCTGTCTCGTCATTAGTGTTGCATATAAGCCTACCTGCTTCTGTTCTGTGCCAGGTCGTCTTGTGCCCTGCAGTTGTGCTGATGTCCTGTACTTTCCAGTGTTATGACTGTCTCTGAGTTCCTGTCTCTGAGTCCTGTGTCGTCCTGTCCTGTTCCTGTTCTCCTGCCTGCCTTACCCATCTCCACCTAGCCCTGCTCCAGTCCTTCACCCTCCTGTTCTCATGCCCCGCTGATTGATCTCTCGGTTCCGACCTCTGACCTCGCCCTGCCTTCTCCTCATTGCTCTGGTTGCTTCAACTTTGACCCCCTGCCTGGACTTGACTTTGTTTCTGCCCATCATGTATTGGTCTGTTTGCTGGACATGTGTCTGTTTACTTTGATTAAAGCCTGCTATTTGTTATATCTTCGTGTCTGCGTGTGGTTCTGATCGGTTCTCTCAACAAGTTTAGCTTCAAAATGAAAAGTCATTGCATATAGAGGGTAGACAAAGACAAAGGACTACATACGAATTTAAAAACAACTTAAATTCCTTAGATTTGAGGATGGAGTAGGGGGTCTTGCTGGTGTTTGGGGTGCTGTGCTCTGCTCAACTATTGAGTCATCCCTTCCTTGAAAGCATGCGGCTGTTTATTTGAGAAAGCGCTTGGGGTTGCTAAGTTGGTTGAAGTGGTCATAAAAATAGACATTTCCCCTTCAGTTTGTTTGGTTTTGTTTCTCTCAGGAGAGAGCAGTGGAACAGATCCGGCAGCATCTTCAATCAAGGGCACTGGTTGCCTTAGCTCTGCCCAACATGTGTGTATGTGCATCTGCCTCCAAAATCCACCTCAACTGCCAATCTAATCCAGACAGTCCAAATAGGACAGAAGAGCGTGAATAAACCTTGCACTTTCTCTACAAAATTTCCACAAATATGTAGACTAAATTGTGGAGACGTTCGTCTTGTGCTGAATTAAATAGTGGTTTTGATAGACTTGAGGTGTGGGGATATGGCCAGAGCTAACAAACCCAAGGACCTTTCAGACCAGCTCCCAACTCAACAAGTTTTAGCTGGTTGACCAGTTCAGACCAGCTCCCAGTTTGACATAGATTACCTGGCTGACCAGTTCAGACCAGCTCCCAGCTTGATATGGTTTGACCAGCTAAAGCTATATTTTGAAAAAGGACAATCAGACAATCTACCAACAATAGCTGGTTGACCAGCTCATACCCAGCTAGACCAACTTGGCCAGTTAATTTTTCAAGCTGGCATTACTGGATTTTACAACAGGGATGACACTGGAAAATAGAGTCTGTCAGCTCCAAAAAGCACAGTCAAAACTATAGGCCCTGCCTTTGTAACTATAGGTCCAGTAGAGACCCTGTGTGTGGAACGTAACATGTTCTGTTGGTGCACCAGACACAGACATGAATTTTAAGATCTCTGTTCCCCAGGACCATCAACCAAGAGAAACTGCAAGTTTCTCCTAATTTCAGAAGTGAGCAAAATGTATATAGATTTAAACTTGTTTCAAAAGATAATGCTGTTAAGATGTATGCAATTTAGAATATTTAGCCATTTTGTCAGTAAGTGCTTCAAAATTATTGGTAGATTGGCTACTTGCCTTTTCTTAAGTCTGCAAATACAGTTATATAATTACTGTATTTGAGTTTTAATAATGAGAATGTTGGATGTGTTCACTTGATATCGTTTCCATTCCAACTTAAATGGACCCTTCACTGGAAAAAATATCAACTCAGAATGAAGAGTGTTAAAATGTATTATTATAAGACATTAAGATTAAAAAATGGCTGACTTAATTGGTAAATTCCACATTAGTTTCCAGTCACATTTTACTGTGTACACCCTCAAAATAGATGTTTTGAAAAAGCAACACATACAGTAACATATTATTTTTAACTTTCAATACAGTCAGTGATAAAAAACGTTTTCCCTTTGTAACACAGAAAGTACATCTTTGTGACACAAATTTAATACATTTGACAAAAGAATTGTTGAAAATAACATAATAGCAGTAATACAAAACATGTGTTGGATATAAAATCATTCCTTTTGCAGAGTGCAAGGATACAGAAAGTAAATATTACTGTACATTACAGTCATTTGGCAGACGCTCTTATCCAGAGTGACATACTGTACAATAAAGTGCAAATCAGAACCAGGGACAAGTGCTTTTCTCAGTCGATGCAGCGAGGGGAGAGGGGCCGGTGACAAGCAGCATTCTGGGAGTCTGGGAGTGGGGCTGAGGGGCGTCACGTGGCGCAGGCCAAACAGAGGCACGTGGCGGCCCGCAGCGGCAGTCCGGCGGGCGGTGTCAGGCGCACTGTTTTCCCAGGCTGCCGGGGTGGAGCGCAGGCCCGGAGATTGTTGTTAGTGCTTCTGATGGTTTTATGATGGCGCGTTTGAAGTTTGAAGCTGGTGGGGCAGGATTTGGGTGGGGTGGTGTGTGTGTGTGTGTGTAGGGGGGTAGGGGCGGGGGTGGCTGTGTTTTTTGGAAGACCAGACGGCTAATGTTCCACACATGGTGCGCTTGGCAGAACAGGAGCGGGACTTGGCGGCGATTGAAAGGCCTTCATAGTGACTGGGAGCAATGTGGAGGCCAGGTGCCTAGGAGAGAGGGGGGGTGCGTTTTGGGGCCGGGGGGGTTGGGGGGGCGGCTGGGGCGTGCAAGGCAATGCCTCATAGCTTTTCCATGTGCCGGACAGTGACTGTATTCATTTTCAGGAGGAAGTTCTAACTTACCATTTGCAAGATGCATTCATCCCCCATGTCTTATTGCTCCCCGCAGATGCATACATGTGCATGTGTGTGTGTGTGTGGTTCTTTGCGGGACATGTATGGCATCAAAGCCGGTCAAGAAGTATTAATTCTGCATACCACTTTATGGGGAGTGGTGTATACCTTGCCTCTCATTTTCAACCTCAGAAAGTATGCTGAGTTTCACAGGAAGGAAACACATTAACAGGCTTCCCAAGAGCCCCAGTTTAGACTTACTTCCCCTGAGTCTGACTCATAACAACAAGGACACGCAGGCAGGGGGAATGACAACCTGTAACAGGGGTGTCAAATTGACTGAGGAGTAGAGGTCATGTAGAGAACCGTGAATGAAATCAAGAGCCAGACATGTTAACACTATTAAGGAATAAGAAGGGGGAATTGTGGGTAATTGCGATGATGATTGCAGTTGGTCAATAGACCTTTCTCATGCATGCTCCTTTCTTAATATCACTTACTGTAAAACCAAATGGGGGAAGGGTTTCAAGAAAGCATGACTAATGCCTTGGACTAAACGTCTGTACTATTTCTGTGTTATTAATGTCTGTGTTATTTCACAAGCCAAGACAAATTCCCTTTGGGGCAATAAAGGTTTTCAATCCAAATTCAATTCCATTCAATTTCAATAATAAATTATTTGGATTGATATGTGGGCTGTATCTGGCCCGTGGGCCTTGATTTTGACACCTGACATTTAGCCTTACCTGTTAGCTTGTCTCTGCGTATTACTGAAGTCAGTCTGGTGCCTGTGTGATTGGGTCTTACACAGCGAAGCTAAATGCACTGAAACAATAGCAGGCTAACGCAAAAGCTAAATCCACCTTCCAACTTCCTTCAGCTGTTTCCAGGGCAACACGTGGAAGTGCATTCTCCTTCCACACAACCGGCTTCCTGGCAGGAAAGGGTCTTCCCTCTCGTCCAATCAGAGAGCTCTGGGGCTGAAGTGTCTGTGCATTACATCACTATCCTCAGACTGCAGACAGCCGGAAAAACTCTAATTTAAGCAGCTGCCTGCCTGTTGTGACTGCAGGGATCAGAGCATCTGTATATTAACTCTTCATCCTGTTATTCTCTCCTCCTCTTCATCATCTCTCTCCTCCCCAGCAGCACTGGGTTAAGTTTTTTTCTTCTTTTTTTCAGACAGGCTTTGATATCCGACTCCCGTCAACTCCACTCCCTCACCAACCCAGAGCAGACAATTAGCTTCTGTCTACATCTGGCATCTTACACTTGAATTATACATTATAAAGCGGTTGTGAAATGGATGGACTGTAACCTCAAATAGAAATCATATTACTTATGGGGTAATTTCAACTGTTAATGGCAAAATGTGCAGCCAGTGTTGAGTACCTTAAATATATGAATGTGATGCAATCAAACTTGGTGTTATAAGTGGTATATGTGTGTTTACATGCGATAGTATATACATTGTTATTTGACTGCATATTATTTTCCTTCACATGGTCAAACATGGTAGCCATGCTAACAATGTTTCAGATTTGACAGCAAGAGTCAGTTGTCCTTTGTTTCCCATAATATCGTTTCAGGAAAATGCTTCCGCAGCACGTTTTCTGCATTTTGAATTTGAAAAGTATATTCTTTCAATGAATATACTTTTTATGAATATAAAGCCACATGGGTGCACAGCGCCCCTGGCGGCAGAAGGGCAGAACATCTGACAACAAGAAAAAAAAAAAAGCCGATTTGAAAAAAGGCTGACTATGAATGAATGGAAAACGCCAGTGTCGTGCTGGATAGTTGGGGGAAAAAAGCGAGGGATTTTGGGAGGAAGGCACAACACCGAGCGACGAGGTGGCTTTGAACAAGGCTCGCTTGAAAGGGGCAGTCGCAGGCTGAGTTTAACAGGGGAATAAGATAATTGATTTTGCGTGAGTGTGCGTGAGAACAGGATATCCTATTGAAAGTCGGTGGCGGTGCGAGGATCTTCTATTACACGCATCAACAGGTTATCCTATTGGAGTGTGCTTAGCTGTCTGTTTATAGCACAGTTTGTACCTGTACCTGTACCTGTTTGTACGTTTCAGGTTAACTAAGACTGGACTGTGAAGTGGACGATCATATTTTGAATTCAGCGATACGTGGTCTTGCAAAAGTGGAACAAAGACTTCTGAAAAAAATTGTTTTGTGTCATAAAATTCGGCACTTGAAAGAGGACGACGCTGCTTTGACAACAACTGAAAAAGGCGCACCGAATATGGAGCAGCAAACAAAACTAAAAAAATAAAATAAAAGGTAAAATATTGAAGCACTGACTATTTCGGAGCAACAAAACTACAGCCACTGAACCGCGGTAAACCAAAGCACCTAATTAAGTGTCACTGTTGATGTTTCTGACCCCGATGAGTTGGCGACCGGCGTTTTCATGTATTGCCAACAACGAAACCAAGGTCCTATGAACAACTAAATGCATAGATGGTTCCGAACAAGTGGACTATGAACTCAGTTCTGCATAGATACGGGTCTCCTCCCAGGAGCTGGCTTGGTCTCCGTTTGCGGCTCAGTAAGTATTGATGAACTACATTCGTTTACTATGATGTTGAAAAAATAATTGCACTTCTTTGTGGCGTTTGTTTTCTAGCAGATCATTTTTGTAATCATGCAGACAGATGCATGAAATCATCCCTTACAAAAAATCACTACGTGAGAACTGCACTTCGTTGTTGTAATTATTGCAATATTACCGGGGTATTATTCAATATTTTGGATACTTCTTTTTTACCTGCAGTATTACTGCGGTTTTAATGCCGTTTCAGTACTTCATGTAGAGTACCCTACTCATGAAGTAGAACTACTGTATGATGTAGTTACTGCGTTTTAACTGAATTGCACTTCAGTTAAACTAGTAGCCTATAAGTATTATTGCACTACTGATTTTTTTTGTAAGAACAGGCATGAAACACTTGCAAGTGTGGCGGAGGCAGGTTGTGATTTTTTTCTAAGAAAACCCAGTCCCTTCTACAGTACGTTTGATAAACGGTTAGAAGAAACTTGAGGGGCTTGTTTTGAAGTCGGTTGTACGTTTGCGGTCAAGGACGGAGGGAGTCAGCATCTCGACTGGACAGCGAGTAAGACCGTTTATAAGAACCGCAGACTGAGTCATCCACCTAATTAGCCTCAGTTAATCTACTGACCTGTTCGAGCTCCCTGGTAATTACGTGATTATATCACTCTGACGTTCAAATCTCCACACAGGGCTCCAAGGTAGGTAGGCTACTTTAAGTCTACATGAGTTTTTTTCTAGTAAGAAATACACCAACTGTACAGACATCATGTATATACCACGTTAGAGCATCTGATTTCACTTCATGGTGTCAATTACGTTATTGTTCATGTTTCCTGGTGTCTACACGGTACCCTTGCAGGATTCAGGGACCATTCCTTACGTTCCTCAGACAACATGTGCAATTTGCTATAAGTCAGCTTAGGTATAATATGTTCATTTTAGAATAAGCTTTTTGTAATGAAAAAAAAAAAAAAAAACCTTAATAAGCTTTCCAGGTGCAATTCAGCAGGTAAGTCTTGTGTCACTTGAGCAGGAGCCAGAGAGCACTGCAAACAAGCATTACCTCAGGTCAGCTTTTCCGCTCAGAAGACCTGAGTCAGGTCAGTTTGTGGCAAAATCGTGTTCGAATGTGCTGATGAAAGCTGCCTGAAGCTCAGCGTTAGATGAAGTGTTCCTCTCTTTAGCGGTGTTCCCGTTTGTTTTCTTGCCTTTGTGAGCTGAGGTATCACGAGTGGTGAGGGTGTGAAAGCTGCTGAACTGTAGGTACAGCTGCTCTAATCTGGACTCGGGATCAATAATACATTTACATTCAGCAGACTCTTATCCACTGCGACTTAGGCAGCTTACATTCTTTAGACACACAATCCGTTTATGCTGCTGGGCTGTTTACCAAAGCGCTGGCGGGTATAAGGACCTTTCTCAAGGGTACAACACCAGTGCCCTGCCCGGGACTCAAATCTGCAGCCTTTGGAGGCCCAGGGGGGTATTTCACAAAGCAGGGTTGCTGAGTTGGCTGGAAACTAACTGTAAAACCTGGAACAGTTCTCCTTACCTCAGTCCATGTTCTAGATTTGGAAGCGTTCCAGGATTTATTTGGTGTACAGTTATGCAGCTAATACATCATGAAGCAGGATTACCGAGTTAGCTGGATGATCCTGCTTCATGATACAGGCCCCTGGATTGCTGAGTTAGCTGGACAACTGCATTGAGTAAAACCCGGAACCCTCCCAAATCTGGAACATAGACTTGGGTTTTATTCAGCTAAATCAGTTCCCTCACCATTATGCTACACTGCATGTCCTTGGTACAGGGCCTTTCTATTTGAGGCCAACAGCCCAAGCATATGTTCTTTTGCCCATAGTGAGTTTGCACCTTTGCGCATCTAAATGACATAATTTGCTCAGACTCACTTACCCAGGGTGAATTGTTTCCTTTCTCAAGTTTACAGCTGAAATGCCCGTATGATAAATATGACCAGCAACGTTTATCCATGTCTAGTAACTTCAGTCCAAGTCTACCAAAACCAAAAACTGCTCCACCCCTGTTTGTTTTATGTGCCAGTGCGTGTTTTGTCTACATCTCAATATTAGATTTAAAACGGGAAAAAACAGGAAAGCAGACATTTGGCCCACTTCCGAAATGTTTGCGCTTTTTGTCCAGACGGGGAAAGCAGAGGCAGTTACTGATAGAGATGGGGTTGTGGTCCTGGAAGTGTCCTGGCGTGGACTCGCACCCTGGCTGCGATGGGACACACTCGTGGGCTGTGGCTCCCTATGGCCCATTATTACATTTCTACATATCGGCTGAAGTAGGTGATATCTCAGCTAAACCGCAAAGACCTGTGTTCAGTGTTGTTGTGAAATAACCTATGGATTTGTTCAAGATGCTGTACGCAAGCAAGCTGCTTCGCGATCTTGAGTGTAGACTCTAGCTGTAGACATGACATAGCACTTAAAAACAGGCTATTTTTGTCATGTCACCAAAAAGTTGTTTTTGTGATGGTATGCCCTCATGTTTACTGATCATTTGTTATGGTTGCTTCACTTGATGAATGTGCAGTTATGGTTTTGAAGAGCTCACCTCCAGCAAGTTTTCTAACAAACACTATCATGCCTGGGTGGAGTGCTAAAAGAGTGTTGTATGTCACTCATTATTTTTAATAGGTCAGGTGGTTAACTGTTCAGGTGGAATGAGACTATCCCCCAGACACCCTTGCTGACATGTGGACAATGCATTGTAATTTGAATCCTTAAGAGTGAAGAATGTCATTGGCTTGGGTATGTTGTTGGGCACCCCTCTGCTGAGACCCTGGTGGCTGGAGGACCGTACTGCAGTTTGAAGGACACTCCAATCTTATCCAAATCTAAATGGGGTTGATGACTGTCGGAGGCTCCTTAATATAGCAGTAGAAATTGGGAGGCCGCTCCTGTGCAGACCCAGGACAGGGTCTTAAGTCTTCCTTAAACACAGCGCTTTAATCTGGCAGCAGATGTCTGGTCTGTGTTTGTGGGACCTGTCTGCATGCTGCTCTGGTTTTTATGCATTCTCCTGGGGGGCTTGTCTGTACATTGTTCCTCTTTTTTAGAACTTTTAATTTCTTTATTGTTGTTCTTTTTCTTTCCTGTGAAAGGGCTGACAGTTGTGCAGTGGTTCGTCCTCCTACTTCCTGGTTTTAAAAAAATGAATGGCTTAGAAGCGAGAGGAATCTGACTGTGCCGGATTCCACCAGTGCTGCTGTGGTACTTGAGTAAATTGGCAGTCTGCACTCTCTATGAAACGCTTTGTCAAATCCGTCTCTATATATGGAAATGTCCTCCTGAGGCTACTGAAAAAAGATGTTTTCTGTGGGTTAGGCTGTCTGCATTTATCCCTGCAACTGTGGTCTCCATAATATATAACTTGGGGGAATTGTATTGTTGTATTTTTGCAAATTATTATAAAATCCATGATAATTATAGATATTCACTAAACTTAAATCCGCATATATATTCTAACCTTCTCTTTCCCATTTGTCTTAATCTGACAAGCAAATCACAGTAATTTTTCAAGTGTCATTATTCTTAATTTCCAGATATAAGTAAACTGAAATTAAAGAGTGAGATGTCACAAGTTTCATCAACGGGGCCTCTTGGCGTGTTATCATTTTCAAACGATTATTGGCTAGCGTTTAATTGCATATATTTCAGAAAGTTTTAATTGTATACATTTCAGAAAGATAATGGTATGGTATAATGTGTACTGTAGACTGCAGTGTTCAGACTATAGGGAATTCATAATCCAGGTGGAGTTTTGCTGTTGGTCTCCCTATACATGCAGCTTTGTACACGTACGTCCCTTCAACACAGAATAAATTATGTTTGTCGCCCCCAGAAAGCAGTTACTAATGACTGGACACCCCAGGTCAGGGGTATCCAGTCTCTGAAAATGACCAGTTTGGGTGCAGATTAGCCCAGCACTATTAAATAGTCTTCGATCCAGACCTTGACCTAGGTCTGAGCTAAAGCTAAAACCTGCGCCCACACTGGCCCTTTTTGGGTAAGATTGGCCACCCCTGGTTTTGTTAATTGAATGCAGTGCATAGATCAGAAAGAATGACAAGCCTGGACAGGCGGCCATTTTGTGTCAAACCTTCATCAGGGTTAGTTTCCCTCGCATCGCTGGGAGAGAATCCCGCCACACCCGCACAACAGTTTTCCCTTCAAAAGAAACCCTGGCAGGATAATTAATAGAGAGACTCGCTGTGAGGCTGTTCTCTTGCATCTTCTTGCGGTTTGAGAGTCTGGGAACATCTGTGCTCTGCGTAAAAGAGGCCTTCCCTCCAAAGTGTTGTTTACGAAGCATAACGGCCCCTCTCCGTAACAGTAACTGTGTCTTTGGTGGATAGGTGTTTCATTTGTGTTCAACGTTAAAAGAAGAAGGAATACTTAAGTTATGATCATTCTGGAGAGAACACTCTGCTGCGCAATTTTACCGATAACATTTCAATTAACGGATTTGGCAAATTGACACATTATGTGAGCGGGAGTGAGCTTCGCTGGTTAATTTTCCTCAGAGAGAAGGGTGGGAGACGGACTTGTTAAATGCAGGTTTGACTGTAATTTTCCCTCGGGCAGTGAACAGCCGCTCTTTATAGAGTGACGAGTCGACGCCATGCTGATGATCACGCGTCCACACTGCTCACCACGCAGCTGATTGGCTATGCTTCATCTGGAGCAGCTGAGGGTATACGTTTTGACGTTAATTTCCCTTGATCTCTGAAAGGTAACCGTTCTGCATTGAGCATGGCAATTATTTTTCATTTACAGCAGGAAACAGGCTTTTAAACTCAGACGAGGTCTATGAAAATATAGACATGACCCCAAATAGTCCTAAACAGTCGAATCACGATTGAAGAGGTTAAGCCAGTATATTCCCATAGACACAAGAGTTAATGCTGTGCAAGTCTGTCTGTGGATGTAATGGTACTCCTGGGTTTCTCTGTGGAGAGGCACACTGAGTCATCTGCAGAATGAGAAGTGTTTAACCTTATTCTGTGTCCTTAAGGTTTGACCAAAGCCTAAACCTCATCTCAATTTACAGTAATTATTATTACTATATTTATGTGCCTATCTTCTGCCCATTTCACTGAGTGGCTGGACATCCACACCAAATTAAAACGCATATTAAACAATACAATACAAACAATACTATTTACCTGTTTAATTGTAGGTGTACTCATCAGGGGTTAAAGCGTTCTCACTGATGATAAATCAGTGTTGTGTGGTCTTCATTGTGATCCCTTGAAAGGTGATACAATATGGCTGCTGTACACCTCGCCCCAGTCAAAGAGAGCTGACCAGAATCAAGTTTGCCCAGCACTCAGCTCTCAGTTTCATGTTGTCATGTAATAGCTGCTCTGTTTTAAATATTGTGTGGCTATGTCTGGGCAGAAGTGTTGGAGTTGGGCAGCCAGTCAGGCCCCATGCTAGGTTATTTTAGGCTAAGCGACAGATTTGACTCATTGTCCGTGGCCATATGTTAACAAATTAAAAATACCCAAACAAATGTTATGATACCCTTCAGCGAGGGAGCTCAGCTGCCTACCGGGGCAGATGGGATGGCAACTTAACAGCAATCTGTGTGATCAACACCGTCTGTCTAAATTTAACCCCCCTCCTCTCCTTTACATGGGTTAAGACCAGCAAACGTGTACAGATCCTGGGTCAAGCTCTCTCTGCCACCAAACACGTGTTCACACATGCATGCAGACACACACACCGCTCACATGCATGTACACATGTACTCACGCACATGCACACATACAGACATAGGCTTGCCCATGTGAAGACAGTACCTGAAGTATAAGTATACTTAAGTGTAGTTGAAGTATGATTAATATCTATCTAGTATGCATAGTATACTATTTTTTCACATGGGTGCACATCTCCATAGCTCTTGCTATGTAAGTGTCTGTATGTATAACACAAAGGCGCGTTGGCCGTACTTTCTCAGGGCTGCTCAGCCAGTGGCCTAGCATGACCGTACTGGTGCAGACGCACTCAGCCGGTGAGTAGCCGAGTCTGTCTGGTCTCCGTCTCCCTCTGTTTTCCCTGCGGTAAATCAGGGGGAAATTGGACCCCATGTCGTAAGGGCCGCATTCTCAGGCCCTGGCGGCTACCGGCCTCTTAGCTAAAATCAAGCCCCGCGTCGCAAGCTGTCTCCGATCACTGCCATATGGCCGCCGCCCCGCTCCCAGCGGCAGGGGCTGCTCCCGCCCTCCCGTCCTACGCTCTAATTTTCACTCCCAGAATTAGAGGAGTGGGTGGCGGGGAGGCCTCAGTGCCTGCCTCGGCTTTTGTCAGTGATTTTAACCCCTTCTCAGTTTTCACAGGAAAGCTGAAATATTTGGACCCCCACCACCCACACCCCCACCCTCCACATCGCCCCTAGAACCAGTGTTTCCCCCCCATGGCTCAGATGGGGGATGTGTGTGTCCCAACGCTGCCTTGCCAAATTGTTGCATCGCACGAATAGCTGGACCAGTCCATTGGAGACGACGCATTCATAAAAATGAAATAAATCGTCCCCATACATAAATAGTGGGCTGTAATATACACAGAAAAATGTCAGCCTTTCACAGTATGTGGCATTCCCTTTCGAAACATAAAGAAGGTCCGTGGGCTCCGTAGGTGGTGGCTTACAAGAGAGCTTTGTGTCGCCCCAATTCCAAATTCATTGGCCCAGACCCCCGTCCCAGAATGCACCTCAACTCCACATGAATACAGCGCTTGTCTGATGCAGTACTGTAGGTCAGATCCCTCGCTTCAGTCCAACCCACTCCTGCCTTGGGATCTTGCTGCGCGATACTGAGGAACTCGTTCTCAGAGAGAACTCTTTTAAAGTTTGAGAGCGGTTCAAGTTTCGGAGGGCCCTGAGCGGTGGTGCACCGCATGAAGGTTTCCAACAGGAAGGTGTGTCATGGAAAGGCGAGGTGTGCCTTCCTCAGGGTGAACGGACAGCCGCTCCAGAGGAGGGAGAAACGAGGAGTAACCGTAGCAGACAGGGGTCTGTTTTTGGTGCGAACAGCTCGCGGTCTGTTTTTGCGTGTCAGAGAGTTTGAGAGTAGGAGTTTAAGACTCACCAAGGGACTTTGCTCTGCCTCCAACTTCATTGTGTCTGGCTCTGATATGATCCAGCCTACCGTGCGGAAGACTATTGTGCTAGGAAGACCGGGAGGAGACGACGTTGTCTACAGAGCTGTTGATTAGATGTCCGTAAGGTCAGGGTGTATGTGTAGAAGGAGAAAGTCAATGTCGGAAACTCGGTTGTATTTGAGTGGAAGTCAATTTGGATGACCTGGAAGTTTCTCTGGATAGGGTTAGGTGATTAGGGTTGGTGTTCTCAGGCCTGTGGAGAAAGTTTGGAGATGTTTTTGCGGATATTGCGGTGTTGATGGAAGGTACTTGGAGAGGTGTGTGCATCACCATGCGTAAGGACTCTGTTTGGGGGTGAGCAAAGAGCAAGGGTGAGGGGAAACATGGTATATTGAAGTTCTGGGATACTCGGACAGGGATGATGTTGTGCAGTATTGATGGAAGGTGACGGAAAGTTGCGTTTCTAGCAGTGCATATGGACCCTGTTTGGGGGTGATCGAAGAGCAAGTGGGGGAAAAGGAAGTGGTTTTTTGGACGTTCCTGGGACACACAGACGGGGACGATGTTTCTCTACTGGAAGAAGCGAGGGGCCTATGAGCTGGAGACCCTCCCGTCCTCACTGGCTGAGCTGGGAGCCGAACGGTACTCCTGGTCTTCCTCACTGGATGTCATCCACGATCTTGTGGGTAAGGACTGTGTGCCTGTTGGGTGGGGGGGCTGGGGCGAAGGGGGATGGGGTGGGGGGTGGGGGGAACACTAAAGCGAAAGAGGGAAAGAGAGGGTGGGAAGGTGACCTCTAAAAAGCAGGCAGAGGGGGGTAAGGACTTGTCCTGTGATGGATTTGCCATTGTTGGAGCTGATGAAGGGAGGTAAAAAAGCTTCAGAGAAGGTTCCAGACACATGACACCCATGAACGGTGAAGGTCACAGCGGGCCGAAAGGGTCAGAGCCGTTGGGCCTGAGCGGGAGGGGCGGTGGGGGGCTGCCTATATTAACCTTCATCCCCCCAAAAGAACTGGCCTAATCAGCCCCAGTGTCCCGGGCTCAGCATATTCTGTTCAGGAACACTGCTCATGATCTATCGCTGCTGATGTGCGTGTGATTGATGTCTCAAGGACTCCTCCAGGAGTTGTTATGTGTTCATAAATTTGGCGCCAATGGTCTTCATAAGTATCTTTTAATGTTCATATTTTTAGTTGTACGTCCAGTTAACCTTTCACTTTGTGTGGACGTGAGAATATTTTTAGCGACCATTCAAAATTGTACTTTGAAAAAGGAAACATTTTCATAACTTGCTCCTTTAACAAAATGTTGGCATTGTGCAACGTGATATGATGTGCCGCTGTGGGGAGATTATTACCGTACTGGTCAACGGTAACAGCTGCAGAAATTAAATATTTGACGCTGGAGGAATGTGTCGTTTCGCTGAATGGCTGCACTGTTTCTTGTCAGATGCATTTTAAAGTGGGACGAGGGCATATACATTCTTAGCGATGGACCCATCGCGCTCTTACGCAGAGAATGTATAACTCTTGGAAAGCTGGAGGCAGGAATGTGTTTAAGCCGAACTTCCCTCATGACCTGATGCGTTGGAGAAGATGGGACGACGCGCGGCACACCAGAAAGCCAGCAGCTTTTCAACAAGATGGGAAAGTACCGGTGCATTAAACGCCATTATTCTTCAATTTCCCACCCCCCTGTCTTCTCCTCTCCCCCTCTCCACCCCGGTTTCAGCACAATTAGTCCCAGTAATTATGGTCAATGCTACTGAAAGTGTTTTTCCTCTTGTAAGGGCAGCCAGGAGTCATGTCACCCAGGAAAAAACGGGCCTGTGTCCACATTCCTGTCTATAAAAGTACAGTAGCTCTGTGTTTTCCTACCCGCTAGCATCGGCTCAGCTGGAGATGGAACAGTATTGTTCTTTCTTCTCAGACCTGTCGAGTGCAGGCTGGGGAATTTCTCTAAAAGGACTACCATGGCCAAGTCTTCTCCTAACACATTGTTTGTAAATGGTTTTTTAAGTGGACCATGCTTTTTTTTTCCTGGGTTTATTTTTTTAAGAGGAAAAAATTCCCAAGTTGCCATTTAAGGAAGATGCCAATCGCCGAATGCCTTATGCTGTTTAATGGCCGTTTCAAAACAGTTAGGCAGTTGTTATTTGAATATCGGAAGTGCGTTCTGCATCATCTGTTTTTCCGAGTTTCTCTTTCCGTTCCTGCTGTTTGTTTGAACAGCAGTCTCGCGCATCGCGTGAGGAAGACCGATGTGGAAAAACGTTGTTTGGGGAATACTTTTGTCCCCAACAAAATTACCCATCTCTATTGGTGTGTAGCTCCGTTTCTTTCAACAAAAACAAATGTTTTTTTGCTAGATTCCTGCCTTGAGGGAGGTTGTCCATGTCTATCACTGTACCGAAGGGTCTGTGGACAGTACAACTGTCTGGTGTAATAATGGGAGAGAGAAGGAGAATGAGAGAGAGTGAGGGAGAGAATGATGGAAACCAGCACACCATGCACCACCATAGAATGGGGGTCCTGAAGAGCCACAGGATCTGCTGGGGTCCCCAACCCTGGTCCTGGAGAGGCAAGTTGCTTTTCGTGTTCACCTTAAAATCATGAAGCAGCAGATAGGGTGAGTTAGCGGAGTGGTCTGCTGCTTTGTGGTTCCCCAGACCAGGGTTTCAGAAGGTGATGATGTCATACATGGTCTGATTGATGGAGAAGCACAGTGGTTGAAGGGAGCCTCTTGCTCAACCGATCACCGTAGCGCCCAGGTCTTCTGGCATCTGTCTTCTGTCCTCCCGGTAGAGGGCTGTTGCGTAACCCACTTCCTACCTCTGTGTTCCGCCTGCTCGCCCGCCCGGGAGTTAAATAAACAGCGTGTGGACGTCCTGTGCCACAGTCAAGTGCCCCCCCACCCCCACCCCAAAAAACACCCCCACACCGCCCAGAACTGAGAGCAGCCTGGGCCATTCTCTGCATTCCTCCCCCAAAGCTTGTTTAAACTCACTGTAGATGTGCACTTGGCTGCTTCTCCCTCTTTTTGCCTAAACAAGGCAAAGACGCTGGTGGTGAGGGGCTAGGGGATGCGAGGGAGGGGTTTGGACCTGGGGAGATGGAGTGCTTGCTAGGTGGGGGGAGTTCCTGAGCAGGGGGGAGATGTTGGATGGGTGTGGGGGGTCGAGTTGGTTTTTGAGAATAAGGGCGACCCTGTATGGGCCCAGTGGCAGATGTGCTGGAAGAGATGGACTGTGGTTGTGACTTCTCACCTTCTGCACCATGGCAGATCCGTCACTTTCCACAGTCCATTGAGAAGCTCACTGAGCCAAGTTCTTCTGTGACTGATGGGTCTACAATGCAGACGTGTTCGCTTAATTGTTTGTGTGGATGAGTGAGTGTGTCCGTGTGTGTGTGTGTGTGTGTGTGTGAGAGAGTGAGCGAGATTGATAGTTGTTTTTGTCCTTTCTGTCCACATGGGGAGTATTTTGCCTGCATACGTGTTTTTTGCAGAGGGAATTATGTACATTGTGTGTACATTTTTGGAGGGTCTGATGTTTTGCAGTGCTTGGTGGGTATTTCCTAATGTCCTGACACTATTTTGCTCTCCAGGCCACAGTGAAACTGAGCCTGACATGGGTGGACACACCGAGGGAGGTGTGTATTGTCCCACATCGCGTGCAGTGTGTGTGAACGCACACCCTGGGGTTTTTTTTTTTTTTTTTAGTCACAGGCTCAATCAGCAGTGCTGAGCTCAGGAATTCCTGCCTGTCGGACAGAGCGAGAGAGCAAGGGAGAGAGAATGAGAGAACGAGAGCGAGTGAGGGAGGAAGCTGAAGAGAGAGACATTGAGTGAGTGAGTGAGTGAGTGAGAGAGAGAGAGAGAGACTGAGCGAGTGAGGGTGAACGAGTGAGGGTGAGAGAGTGAGAGAGTGAGGGAGTGAGGGAGAGGGCAGGTGAGAGTGAGGGAGGGGGAGCGAGAGAGAGGGAGGGAGGAAGGGAGAGAGAGTGAGCGAGTGGGAGGGAGAGTGAGTGAGTGAGCGAGTGAGAGGGAGAGGGAGAGAGAGGGTGAGAGTGAGGGAGGGAGGTAGGGAGAGAGACGGAGGGAGAGAGAGAGCGAGAGCAGGGGGAGAGAGTCAGAGGGAGCGGGAGAGAGAGGGAGGGAGAGCGAGTGAGCGAGTGAGAGTGAGAGGGCGAGAGAGAGCGGGGGAGAGAGTCAGAGGGAGCGAGAGAGTGCTGAGTCAGGTTCAGGGGCGCACCCAACAACACCACACTACACTATCCCTATCATTACCAGCTGCCTCACATCATCACAACACACTGCGTTTAACCCCCCCATACCCTGCCCAGACTGCACCCTCGGGGGGCCGGGGAACGCGGTCCCACGGTCCAATATACGGTCCAATATCATCCCAAAAACTGTCAGAATCCCGTAATGTAACACCGTGTGCGTTCCCTCGTTTTCCCTTCCATGTACTTCACTGAAATGGTTGTGTGAAGAGCCCTGTGTGGGCGGAATGAAGCTGGTTGCGAATCTGAAGTTTCGGTGTTTTCGGAACGGCGATAAGGAATGATGGGATATGTGGAAAGAAGGAAGCTTCAGTTAAAAGAATCTGCTCATAAACAGAGGGGCTTTGGATTTAGCCCTCTGAGACCTGGTTTTGGAGTGTACCCCTGTACCAGAGATATTATGTAAAAAAAGTCACCTGATCTCCAGTCTGGTTAGAGAGGGCAGCTGTAATTCTCCAGACCCCTGGTGATAAGACTGTGACCTTCAAGCTCAGCGAAATGGAGGACAGATGTGCCCAGTGTACGTGGTGTTCAGTCCCAAAACTGTGGGAGATCCTCAGGCCTGGTGCCACTGAGTGCATGCCAATGCTCGTGTGCTTGTGTGGCTGTGTGCAAGCCTGTGTGTGTGTGTGTGTGTGTGTGTGTGTGTGTGTGTGTGTGTGTGTGTGTGTGTGTGTGCGCGCGCGTTTGCATGTCTAAATGTGTGTGTCTGTGCGAGCATGCGTACATGCTTGTGCCTGTTTGTGTTTTTGCAGGCTTATGTATGTGTGTGTGTGTGTCTGCATGTGTGTGTGTGTGTGTGTCTGCATGTGCGTGCGTGCGTGCGTGCGTGTGTGTGTGTGTGTGTGTGTGTCTGCATGTGCGTGCGTGCATGTGTGTGTGTGTGTCTGCATGTGTGTGCGCGTGTGTGTGTGTGTGTGTGTGTGTCTGCATGTGCGTGCGTGCATGTGTGTGTGTGTGTGTCTGCATGTGCGTGCGTGCATGTGTGTGTGCGCGTGTGTGTGTGTGTGTCTGCATGTGCGTGCGTGCATGTGTGTGTGTGTGTGTGTGTGTGTGTGTGTGTGTGTGTGTGCGCTCGTTCCCGGTCAGGTCTGTTTTTGGGAGAAGGGAGCGGCTCAGGGCAGCAGTGCAGGGTGGGGCTGTGAGCACCCTGCAATTAGGGCTCACCAGCTCCAGATGTGCACCACACGCATGGAGAGGGGCGGGGGCATGCGGGGGGTCGGGGGGGCCCTTTCTGTTTCGGGAGATGGGTTCTGGTTTTGACACGAGTCGTTAACGGGTCATATTTTCTTAAGTTTTTCTTTTTTCTTTCTTTTGGATTAGTGCATTCTAAAAGCAGCATAACACACCGTGGATGTTTTTCTGCAAATGTCACCCTTTCTGCAGTCCATCTTCTGTGGCCTTTCTGCAGAGCACTGTACATGCACTTTTTAAAAAACAGTCTCTTCTATCATCGGTACTTATTCTTAAGGAGGATCCCGTGATGACGAGGGAATGAGTGGTTAACAGAGAGCTTAGTGTTCTTCCCCAGGGATCCACACCCACCTTAAATCTGCAGCCTGTATCCTGCCAGTCCCTGACTGATCACCAAGGCAACTGCCCACAAGGTGCCCAAATTCTAAACCCGAGACCGAAACGGGTGTGGCTCCCTCAAATATGCGCTCTGATGTGTCAGTTCCTTTCTGTCCTCATACCAGCTATTTCCTGGAAGAGGAGATGGTCTAAGATCCACAAACGCAAGAAAAGGTCACCAGTAAATGTATTTAAACTGCCATTCCCAATCAAGCCCTCCTCCATCTTTGATTGAGACATGGAGCGGAATAAAACCCAAAAAAGCCCCAGGTCCTCGCCATAGGTCTCCAGCCATAACGCCCTGCAGGAGACACCCTGTGGGGTGCGTGAGGTCAGAGGTCAGGCTCTGTGACCCTGCCCCCTTCCCGAGGGGCTGGCTCCCTTTCCTCCTTCCACTTCCTGTGCGCTGCTCTCTCGGAACAAAAAATGATCTTTGCTTTTAAATCTTACTGGTTGGAATAGTCAAATTATAAGCCTTTATCAAGCTTCCTATCTTTCACCTGTGGTTATATTGTGAGGGTTCTGTATTTATTTGTTGATTGTACACTGAACTTTATTTATTCCGGGATTGATGTAAGTGCAGTGCACTTTATTTGTTACGTGATTGATGTATGTGCAGTGCACTTTATTTGCTCAGCAGTAAGTTTTGGTGGTGCTGTAAGAACAACCCTTAGGCTTGATTTATCATGGTGGCAAAAGAACTTGCACATTCATTGTGAGGATTATGTCATTGTTTCTGGTTCCAGTTCCACATTATATAATCCTTCTCAGATAAGGTGTACCCAACACTCCTGGAGAAGCTCAGTTGTCCAGCAAGCGTGTAACGTTTGGAAACCGGGACACCTCCTGCAGCTTTCTCTCTGCCTGACCCTTTCCCTCTTTCATTAGCCTGTAAAACTGCGGCTTTTCATGTCATCCTCTTCAGCGTCACCACATATAAACGCCCTCTTTATCCTTCACTTTGTGCAGTAAAAGCACTAACAGAACTGTACACGAAGGGAGAAATAAGTGGACAGTGTTTGTAGATTTGCGGTGTAGTGTAAGTAGCCAGTGCTTTATTAATAAATGTGAATGCTATGTTCTCATGTCCGCTCTTTAACCCTCTCTGATTCTCGTTTGGGGTCTTCGTCTTCATCGCCACCAGCCCTTCATCGTGCCTTTGTTCTCTGGGAACTCTTTCATCTTTTTCTTTGCTCCACCATCTTTTGTTGTGATCTTTCCACGGCTTCTCCTCCCGCTCTCCAACCCCGGTCCTTTGACACACACCCCCTCCGCCTCCGCTCTCTGTTGCTTTGTTCGCTTTTGAGACACCCCCCACCCCCACCCCACTCTTACCCTCCCTTTTCCGTAGCCCCTCGCTCTCTTTCTTCCCTTCTTCCTTGCCCACTTGTGCTCTTTCTCTCCCTCTTTCTTGCCCTCCATCCCCCTCTCTCTCCCTCTGTTTCTCTCTCGTTCCCATGGGTGTGCTGGTGAGGACATTTCCTCCTCAGGGTTTCTGTCTGCACCTCGGCCTGAAGTTCCCCCCTCATACAAAGAGTGGCCTTGTGCAGCTCTCCCTCTCTCCTGCTCTGCTCTTTCTCTCTGTCTGTCTCTCTCACTCTCTCCATCTCTCTCTGTCTGTCCCTCTCACTCTCTCTCCATGTCTCTGTGTCTGTCTCTCTCACTCTCTCCATCTCTCTTTGTCTCTCTCACTCGCTCTCTCCATCTCTCTCCATTTGTCTCTCTCTGTCTCTCTAACTTACTCTCCATCTCTCTCCATTTGTCTCTCTCTGTCTCTCTACCTTACTCTCCATCTCTCTCAATCTGTCTCAATCTCTCCCCGTCTGTCTCACTCTCTCTCCATGTCTCTGTGTCTGTCTCTCTCACTCTCTCCATCTCTCTCTGTCTCTCTCACTCTATCCATCTCTCTCTGTCTGTCTCTCTCACTCTCTCCATCTCTGTCTGTCTCTCTCACTCTCTCTCATCTCTCTGTGTCTGTCTCTCTCATTCTCTCTCTGTCTGTCTCTCCATCTCTGTCTGTCCCTCTCACTCTCTCCATCTCTCTGTGTCTGTCTGTCCTATTCTCTCTCTCCATCTTTCTCTGTCTATCTCTTAGTCTCTCTCAGTCTGTCTCACTCTCTCCATCTCTCTCTGTCTGTCCCTCTCACTCTCTCTCTGTCTGTCCCTCTCACTCTCTCTCTCTCCATCTCTCTCTGTCTGTCTCTCTCACTCTCTCTCAGTCTGTCTCTCACTCTCTCTCCCTCTCTCCTGCTCTGCTCTTTCCTTGTCTGTCCCTCTCACTCTCTCTCCATGTCTCTGTCTGTCTTTCACTCTCTCCATGTCTTTGTCTCTCTCACTCTCCATCTCTCTGTCTCTCTCACTCTATCCATCTCTCTCGCTTTGTCTTTTTCCATGTTTTTATGTTTGAAATGGTCGGGTAACACAAAATTGTATGACTCTTTTATGTGTAAAAATAAGGAGAAGTCAAAGGTCTCTGTCTCCCTCTCTTCATCTTTGTCTGTCTGTCTCTCTCTCTGTCTTGCTAATTGCCTTCCTTTCCCTGTCCTTTTATCTGCATATTTTTTTCTCACCCTCTCTTTTTCCTCCGCTGAAGAGCATGACCAAATCGATCAGGAATTTTCACCACCGTCGGTTTATTTCTTCCCTCTCATCTCTAGTCTTCCCTGCTGTGTCTGTACAGACTTGCGTGCATTTGCCTGAAATGGTCTTGATCCTGAGAACAGAAATACTGTGACTTATGTTCTTTAAGTACCAACGTGACCAACAGCACATTGCTTTCACAACGAGTACTGCACCTAAATATACACGTTTTAGTCCGCAGCTCAAAGGTCCTGTGGATCAGCGTGTGATATGGTTCGCCAGGACCAGCGCTAAGAAGCTTAGAGTTGCATTACTGTATATTACACAAGCTGCTGTGCAAACAGTGCAGTTCTTGTGGTTGCCATTATTACTGGGTGTGTTAGTGTGACATTTTCAGCCAGAGTCCTCTATGTTATGCCAGCGAAGCTTCTTTGATATGGAAATTATCTGTCCGATTGTCGGTGTGGCTTTCTTAGTAAGTGACCTTTGACCCTCTGATCTTTCAGACGAGAAGTTTTCGCAGGAGGAGAAGAGCGCGATGTGCCAGCACCCTGACTGCCCAGACCACCGCAGGGCCGCAAAGGTGAGAGGTCAGAGGTCAGAGGTCACAGGACGGAGTGTGCAGCCCTCTCCACTGTGCCTAATGTGTCTGGTCTGGACAGAATCGGGATCCGTGTGAGGTCATTTATGTGCTCAATGGTTAAAATTACTTATGCTCCCTACACTTGAAAATATGTGACCGAGTTTGTATTTACATTTCATATATACAGTGTGGACATGCATGAAAGTGTGCATGTGTTTGTCCGTGTTTGTGTTGGTGTGTGTGTGTTACTGTGTGGGTGAATCCTTGTTTAGCACATTTACATATTTCACTGGGTTTTAAAGAAGAGAGTAAGAATAGCTCAGTGTAAAATTAAGGGTTCAGTGTAAAATTAAGGGTTCAGTGTGAAATTAAGGGTTCAGTGTAAAATTCAGGGTTCAGTGTGAAATTAAGGGTTCAGTGTGAAATTAAGGGTTCAGTGTGAAATTAAGTGGCACATTAACCAGAGACCCAGTCCTCCATCTTGCAGTCTCCAGTCTTGACTCCTAGTTTGGTTTACTGTATCATTCCTGTGACTCTACTCCATGTTCTCCTCCTAAAGTCTCTCAATACACAGAGCTACAGAGAGGTCTGCGATGGAGGGAGAAATGGAGGGGGAGGGATAATGAGATTAAATACATGCAAAGGTCACAGAGTCAGACGCTGTTATTCAGCGGATTTCTCTATGTGGGCCGTATTATTCCTGTACAGCCATCAGTCATAATTTAAATGCGAAGCCAAAACTGGGAGACTACAGTTCCATCACGACAATGCATGTACTGTGTTAATCCGTTTATGTCTGAAATCAGTTATTCACTAACCCCAATCCTACAGCTCCATGCATAAGATATTTTTTTGTTCCGCAAAAATCGGTGATTCCCCCAGTATAATCAGAAATTAATGCTCACGTTTTATATAATTGTTTTTCTGCTTTATCCAAATCTGTTTTATTTACTTACACAATTACACTTTGTTTGTAAGTGCAGAAAGTGTGGGAACCAGCATACTGAATGCTATAGACCAGTGTTTATTAAACGAGAGGTTGGGACCAGAAATGGGTCATGGCTGTGTATGAGGTTGGTCCCAGAATCTGTATACAGAGTCAGTATATGGTGGGTCCCTGAAAGGTACTAAATTTCTCATTTAGGCTCCAGTAATACAACGGCATTTCTAATCTGCGTCCCGATATTAAAATGTTTAAAACCACTGCTGACGCTGTGCCTGGAAAACAAGGGCCCAAAATAGGATGAGCTATTAGTGATGTCATTATAGCACTTAAACGTATGTTTAAAAAATAAATAAATACAACTTAAGTGAACAAGAGAAAGGCTGAGATGGAAAAACAGTGTAACTGGGAGCCGGGGGACGGGGCCGGGGGCCCCAGAAATGAGTTTTAGAAGCTCTGCCTTAGATGGAGACTTTTAAGAGCCAAGATCGGTAGAACGACAAGTCCAATGAGGCTAATGTTCTGTGTGTTCTCTATTGAATATATGAAGAACATTTACACAATGTTTGAGCAAAATTGGAGCGGTCACCCCCCCACACCGCAGAATGACACTGTGACAAACCCTTTTGGAGGAGTGACCGAAAGCCAAAACAGGTGAGCTGGCCCCTTCCCCTCCTGGTCTGGCCCAGGCCAGGCTAATGTACCGTGGCTTGTTTTTGTTGATGCTTAAAACTTCCTCCTCAAAGCCGGACTCTTTCATATCACCAGGGTTTTTCCCGAACGTACAGGGTGCAGATCAGTCACGAGCGAGCCTGTGTTTACAGGGAATGTTAGCGGGTCAGGATGAGGGAAGTGAGTGTTTTTAAGTGCACACAGCACGCAGGGGACTGTCTGGGAGGTCCCAGGGATGGCACTGAGGGGGCACTACACTCTGACAAATCCAGGGGTCATGGGGTGAGGTTACATAAAGAGATTATGATGGAGGCTGTGGGGGGGCTGTTTTTAATTGTGAACAGTTTCTCTCTCACTCTTACTCGCACGCACACGCACATACATACATACACACACACACACACACACACACACATTCTCTCACACGCACACACACACACACACTTACACACACACATTCTCTCACACGCGCGCACACACACACACACACACATGCTCACTCTCTATCACTCTCTCTCTCACGCTTGCTCTCTCTCTCTGTCCCACACACTCTCTCTATGACTCACTCACAAACACTCTTGCGCGTAAACACACACACACACACACACACACACACACACACAAACACACACAGGTGTGCATATCATCTTCCTTCATAAAGCCATCAGTGCAGTCCTTGCTTTTGGGACGTTTCTCAGATGTGAGGATTATTTTATGGGGGCGGGGGGATTATTTACTTTTTTTCTTCCCAGTTCAGGCTTCACCCACCTGCCTTTTAGGATAACCCCCCTCTCAACACACACACATACGTATACACACGCGCACACACACGCGCACACAGGCAGCGCTCAGGCTGAGACGGCTGAGAAACACAGCACCCAGAGATCAGAGCCCCATTGAAGGAAGCTGAGTGCAGTGCAGTGCAGTGCAGTGCAGTGCAGTGCAGTGCAGAGTAGAGCAGTTCACTTTGTTTCTTTGTTATTCAATCCCTGACCTGTGGAATATGTGCATTGTCCAGTGCTCACCACCAGGGGGCACCAGTGCTGTGCAGTTCTGGAGAGGTTTTTTTCCCCTTCCTGCTCTGACAGGACCAGCTGTTTCTCTGGCCACCGTGCACACAGAGCTCACATTCTTTACTTGTCTGAAATTACGCAGCGAGAGGAAATTATCCTTCATCAGGGCCGGCACCCTCACTGCCATTTCTAAGTTATCATCAGTGAAAAATGTCTGGTGTCTCCCCGGCACAAAGGTAAAAGGTTCAGGCAGGGTGCAAGTGCCGCCACTGTCTGGAGTTTAGCAAAGCGGGAATAACCGTGCAGTCCACCGCAGTCTAGCTCCTGTCAGTACACTTCACCACAGGAGATCAATCTTCTTTAACCGTGTGATGAAAACAGAAGGGCCAATTCAGCCTTCAGCTCAAGGGCTACATTCTCGGGAGAGAAGAGCATAGGGTTTGTCAGGAAGACCCGGGTAGTTTATCTGCTTCCTGCTCCAGTCTGCAGCTCCTCCTGGCTGACGAGACTCAGTCAGCAGCTGAAGGTCTCAACCGGCAGAACACTAGCACCCGATGCACACTGAAAGGTAGTTTTCACACCCTTTAAGGTGTGAGATGTGATTAGAATGTTGTCAACTGAACATTCTAATTACAAGTATGTGATTTAGAATGTTGTCAACATTCTAATGCTGATTTAACAATCACTTCTGGTAACTGAAAGCAATGGAGTTCTAGAACACTCTTAGAATTTTGAGAACCCTACTCTTCATAGGGTTAAGGACCAGTGGCCCTTTGAAAAGGAAAAAAAATAGTTATTTCTGATTTCATCAGTTTAAAAACAAGGATCCTGCAGTTCTAGATGTGTGGCTTCAGGTAGGTTTAGGTTGTGGTTCTGACTGAAGATATCACTAATTTGATGAGAAACATAATGTGCTGAACCTTTGATAAGGTTGGTAGATAAAATGGACACCAGGATGCAACTGACATCAATTGGAGTAGCTTCATATGCAGTTATAATGACCAGTTTAATAGGCTATCTGAGATATCCTTTTTGTGTACCTTAAGAATGGGCTTTTTGCCATTTACATACAGTACTACTTTAGTGTTCCCATTATGTCAGTCCACTATTCTTTAGTCAGTATTACGAGGTCATTAGGGCTCATAATTCTCTGGAGTTGACATGCAGCTCATGTTCTCCCTGGCCTGCGGCTGTGTTTGTGAAAGTTTGCAAAACCGTCTTTTACGACTGTTTACAGGAGATTACGCTGTAGACAAATGTCAGCCTGTCAGTGTGAATTTCAAGTGGCTTCAGCGTGAAAACTGAAAACTAAACTGTACTAGTGTGTTGTTTTCTAAGTTATGGACTTTGTGGTTATGGTCTGTCTCTCTCTGTCCGTAAAAGAGCTCGCTCGTTTAGCCCTGGTGACCTTTAGCCTCTTACCATAGAGACCAGACAGCAGATAGTGACTGAGAGAGCTGTGTGCCGGTTGCCGTTGGGGATCAGACTGTGTGGAATTGACATCTCACCTGTAGATGACCTGTGCACATGAGAGTAAGACTCGCTCCAGTAGCCTGTGCTGGCCGGTATGGGCTTTCTGGATGACTGTGCAGGCTGAGGCAGTGAGAGGAGGGCCACACCTGAAACCCACAACACAGGAACAGACTGGGCTAATGGGTGTGGCGCGCCATGGCAACGCACCCGTCCAAATACAAACAGCCCGTAGACAGGTGGGAGGGGTGGGAGGGATTTCCTTCAGCTGGGCTCTCTCTCTCTCTCTCTCTCTCTCTCTCTCTCTCTCTCTCTCTCAATCCGCTTCCCCTCAACCAAACACACATAATCAAACATGCCTGTGCGCACACACAACACACACACAACACACACACAACACACACACACACACACACACACACACATTCACACACTTGAATATATGCAAGGGCCACACCAAGGCCTCTGCCTGCAGCCTCCATGAATAATCTGTACACACTCACACACTGGTGTCACTCTTAGTCCTCTGTCTACAGGTGCCATGAATAACCAGCATACACGCGCACACAGACACACACTAGAGTCACACCGAGGCCTGTCTGAATAATGTGTCTGCAGAATGACGTTGAGTCAGCCACAGGGCAGTTTTCTGCAGTCACCGTCCTGCACTGTTTTGCACAGGTAGTTTCACCCCTGGCTGCTTGGGTTCCTGTCACAGCTTGTACAGCATCTGCTAAGAGCCAGGTGCCTCTCTCTCCTCCGGGGGGGGGGGGTTTGTGTGCCTCGGTCTTATAGACAGCACTCTGTCCTTTTCTTTTTTATCACCTCTCCTTTCATCTTTTAAAATGATTTTTTCCAGTAATGGGAAAAAAATCGAGAGGTTCTGGGCTCAGCAGCAGTCAGAAAACTTCTGTGTGTGTGTGTGTGTGTGTATGTGTGCGTGTGCGTGTTTGTGTTATTATTCTTGTCTGTGTTTTCGTCCGTCTGTCTGTATCTTTTTTATTTTTTATCAACCAAGATTTCTTTCGTTTATTATTTTTAAATACAATAGCATGGACAAACATAGTACAAAAATGGACCAAAACGCCACAGAATGACTGTAAAAGAAGTGTGTGTGGCGCTGTGATTTGAGGTGTTATTGTGGCGCTGTGATTTGAGGTGTTATTGTGCCGCTGTGATTTGAGGTGTTATTGTGGCACTGTGATTTGAGGTGTTATTGTGGCACTGTGATTTGAGGTGTTATTGTGGCACTGTGATTTGAGGTGTTATTGTGGCACTCTGATTTGAGGTGTTATTGTGGCGCTGTGATTTGAGGTGTTATTGTGGCACTGTGATTTGAGGTGTTATTGTGGCGCTGTGATTTGAGGTGTTATTGTGGCGCTGTGATTTGAGGTGTTATTGTGGCGCTGTGATTTGAGGTGTTATTGTGCCGCTGTGATTTGAGGTGTTATTGTGGCACTGTGATTTGAGGTGTTATTGTGGCACTGTGATTTGAGGTGTTATTGTGGCACTGTGATTTGAGGTGTTATTGTGGCACTCTGATTTGAGGTGTTATTGTGGCACTCTGATTTGAGGTGTTATTGTGGCGCTGTGATTTGAGGTGTTATTGTGGCACTGTGATTTGAGGTGTTATTGTGGCGCTGTGATTTGAGGTGTTATTGTGGCGCTGTGATTTGAGGTGTTATTGTGGCACTGTGATTTGAGGTGTTATTGTGGCACTGTGATTTGAGGTGTTATTGTGGCACTCTGATTTGAGGTGTTATTGTGGCGCTGTGATTTGAGGTGTTATTGTGGCACTGTGATTTGAGGTGTTATTGTGGCGCTGTGATTTGAGGTGTTATTGTGGCGCTGTGATTTGAGGTGTTATTGTGGCGCTGTGATTAAGAGCACGACCGCGGGTCACACAGGGGTGTAGTTGCTCGTGCGATGCTGTAAGTGTAAGTAATTGGGTAATTGGTAGTGTGGCAATGCATGGAGGACTTGGCAGTGAAGAAGTCACTGTGGGTGATGAGCACAAAGAGGTTATCCAGGTATGGGAGTGTGTGTTGGCTCAGTGTAGGGTTTTTGCAGAGTGTGTGTGTGTGTGTGTGTGTGTGTGTGTGTGTGTGCGTGAGTGTGAGCGTGTGTGTGCAGGTGAAGGTGTGTCCTCCCGGGACTGTGAGTCAGCTGACTGAGGTGAGGCATCATCAGGTGACTGGCTCCTGCGGGCAAGCCCCGCCTCCTGTGTGAACATGGCGACGCCCACGTAACAGGGAAATGCGTCTTTTCCTGAGAAATGCTAATGACGGCGAATACTCCCGCCATAGATCATGACAGATGAAACAGTGTAGCCTGCCTTGAGTTGAATTCATGTGATAATTGGGAACACACAAAAAATAATCTGTTCTTTGTGTATCTGTGGGTTTGTGTGTGCTGAGCGCTTCTTTTTTTCAGTGAGGTCTGCTGTTTTTGTTTGTTTTAGTTTTGTTTTATTCTCAGTGATCTATAAATATAAGACGCACACCCCCCTCATTCCCGACTTATTCCCGGTAACACAAAGTGGATTTTTTTTCACAAAGGGGCAGGAAGAACAGGGGCTTGTGTCGAAACTTTGGTCACACTTCGGGGGTTTTTGGGTTGGATTTCGCTGGTGTGGTGCATTTGACCTCCAGAGGAAGCAGTCAGGAAAGGAGAGCGTGCGGTCTCTCACCACATCTGCGCTGCAGTGACTGATTGTGTCCCTGATCGCAGGTGCTGCGTGTTTAACCACAGCCTCCAGGCTTCCAGGAAAGCGGCCTTTTCTGAGCAGAGATCTGGCACTGAGACCCAGGCCTCTGACCAGGGCCTGGGCCCTCCCCTCCAGAGCACAGAGGATGAAGACTGAGCCCCCATTACCACACAAGTTTATGTATTTCTGCTTAGCTGTGTATTTTTGCATTTCCACCCACGATATACTACTTATTTCCCAATTTTTTCTCTACATAGGGTGGTTAAATGTTTTTGTAAAAATGTATTTGCAAACCAAAGACTAGCTAGCTGTGATAAATGCATACTGTATATAATGATATTACTAATTATATTTATTATTATATTTACTCATTTATATAGCGCTTTCTTCATACTCAATGCACTTTACGGTGATGAGGGTGAAACTCACCTCAACCACCACCAATGTGATACAAGGGCAGCCATTTTGCAGCAGAATGCTCAACACACATCAACTCTATAAAATACTTGGTGCTCACATTGGTTGTGAATGCAGTCACACAGTCAGTCCTGCAGGGAGGAGCTACATAGAATAAATATTTTGTTTAACTGTGCAACTATTTATTTATTCCTTCAACCTCCACTTCAGGTAGAAGCCTAACTAAGTAATTAGTAAGCCTAAGTAATTTGTGCTGAAACTGGCTATGTTTAACCACATAGGTCTTCAAAACCTCTCCAGAAATAAAATATTTTAGAAACTGGATAACGTGACAGTTTTATGTTCATTGTGTGCTCTGTCCGCAAGGGTACAACTATACGCAATAAAGGGACAATCACTCCTACCATAATCTCTCTTTAAGAATTTAAAATGAATTATTTAAAATGTGAAAGTTCTGTTCAGTAAGTGGCCATGTGGGGTGTGGGGAAAAATGATTGAGTCGTCTTGTCAATAGCATAATACAAAGTTCACTTGAATCTGCTCGGTTTTTGTCTGGTTTTGTACCCTGAGGGATATTTCCATAAAAAGTCCCTGTTTTGGAATCCCCCTTTCCTGTTTTTAGTGCGTATCCTGTCCGTTTTACTCCTGACATTCGCCCTTTCCAGAGCTGGGGAATGAAAAATCCCGGGATTGCACATGCACAACTTCCGGGTATTTCCTGCTTCAAATAGCTGATCCAGGATCCGTCTTCTGCATCCTTATCTTTATTCAGATCAGTGCATGAGATTCAGTTTATCCTTCCTGTAAATACATGTTGGGCAACATGGCTCAGGCAGTAAGAGCAGTCGTCTGGCAGTCGGAGGGTTGCCGGTTCGATCCCCCGCCCGGGCTGTGTCGAAGTGTCCCTGAGCAAGACACCTAACCCCCAAATGCTCCTGACGAGCTGGTCGGCGCCCTGCATGGCAGCCGATCGCCGTCAGTGTGTGAGTGTGTGTATGAATGGGTGAATGAGAAGCATCAATTGTACAGCGCTTTGGATAAAGGCGCTATATAAATGCCAACCATTTACCATTTACTATTTACCCATAAGTGTGTCAAACTCGAGGGTGTCAGTCTCCAGGCTTGGAGGCTGGCAGTGTCTGCAGGTATTTGTGGTTTCCTCTCAATCAGCAGCCAATCAAAGCCTTGTAGCTTGGCTTCCTCTGGTCTGAAATTAGACAAATAGAATATTAACAGCAGTCCTGTTAACGGACACTAATTGGCAGGTATATATATATATATATATATATATATTTTGCGTTTATTTATTCTTGCGTTGCTCCTTTTTCTACTAAAGTTGATGTACATTTGCTCTTTCACAACACTGTATTGAAGAAGTTGGATTCAAAGGGACTTTAATTTGAAAGGGTCCTTCATCATTGCAGATGCCTGCGGTGAACCGTTCGCTTGATTGACAGGCGGGACCCGGCACTGCTGCAGATGCAGCTGTCGGCCATTTTAGGCGACGGGCAGAGCTCTTTACTCTCAGCACTTTAAAGCTCCAGCTTCTGGGAATCGCTCTTCTGGAAAGCAATATTTACATTTACTTTCGTAAATCTTGAAAAAACATGATGCAACTGTTGCCTTTAATGTATGTTACAAGCCCTTTAATCAGCGTAAACTTTGAAAAGAGCCCTGAATTTTGTAAACAAACAGTAAATCAAGTCCAGTCTTCAAAGATTTGGTTCTTTTTTTCCCCAAGAAGGAAATCCTGCCCCTCTCTCTATATCGGCCTCTGCCCTCGCTCCTTCTGTTTCTCTCTTTCTCCTTATCTCTCCCCCTTCTTTTCCTCCTCTATCTGTGGGTGTCTGGAATCCCTCCTGATATTTCTGACCTGGCATGTTTGAAGTATCCCAGCCAGGGAAGGGTTAATTCCCCTCGGAGGAGGAAGAGGATGAGGAGGATGTGGGGGAGGTGGGGTGGGGGAGGTGAGGTCTGGAGGCTCTTTGAGGAGCAGGAGCCCTCCCTCCACAGCCATGCCTCCTCCGTGCCCCCAGAAACCCCTTCCCAAGGCGATCGTAATCCAGGCAGATAATTGCTCTGCTGCCCGCCCTGGGTTTCAAACGTAGGCAGCACTGATTAGCAGAGGCCCTGAAAGCCAAGCCAAGCCGGGCTGAAAAAACAGAGTGCGTGGGGAGGCTCATCAAAGTGTGTGAGATCAGCGCCAATCCACAAGTACCCCGTCACCGAGTGAACTTAGGACGTAGATTTAGTCTACGGCAGAAAGCCATCAGCAAATGAATCAACGTGTTTGTCATAAATGGTCTTTGCCTTCGATACATAAATGGCCTGTCCTTGAACTAATTTTGAACATCATTCATCTGTTACTGTGTGTTTAGCTTATAATTTAGAGTCAGTATTAAGAATTATTGGGACTGTATAGTTTGTTAGTCTTCCACTGACTCCACTGTGTGAGCGTAGCTGAAGTCTGTGGTGCCTTAGTGACACCATGGGTTTTGGAGGAGAACTGTGGACGTCTACTCTCCCGAATCTACTCTCCCGAGTTGGCTGTGGGGTTTGCGCATGAATACAGCTGTGGTTGCAGATAATTCAAAATTAGGGAGGGAATTGGATATATGCTAGCGTTGGGTTGCAAATGGTTTTTTTTTTGGTTTTTTTATTAAATAAAGGTTCATTCAGAGAGTTTCTTTGCACTTTGGCTTGGTACACTGGTGGTTTAGGCATGTCTCAATGGTTTTAGAAGGTACTGTTGTTTGTGAACCTGCTGATTTTCTTCGATTAATTTTAAGAATAGGCCAAGTTCATGCGTGCTTTGATTCATTTTTAAAAGTGGCCAAGTTCATTTCCGCTCAAATTTTAGAATAGGCCAAGTTCACATTTGCAGTGGTTAATTTTCCTGTCGTGAATGGGGAGGCACTATTACCTTGTATTGCCCTCTCTGTAGAGGGGCGGCCTGTAGCGTAGTGGTTAAGGTACATGACTGGGACCCACAAGGTTGGTGGTTTGACCCCCAGAGTAGCCACAATAAGATCCGCACAGCCGTTGGGCCCTTGACCAAGGCCCTTAACCCTGCATTGCTCCAGGGGAGGATTGTCTCCTG